>NC_058038.1:10992916-11096697 GCF_019176455.1 Solea senegalensis
CATGTGATGAAACACCGAGCTCTTGTCCGAACATTCGTCTAAGTCAAAATACTGCGAGCCCGGAATGTGCTGCTGAGCAAATTCTGCTTTCGGGTTCCGCTCCCAGGCAGGTAAGTACCACGAAGTATCGAGGATGCGAAGTTTGGGTCCGACGAGGTTACATTTGACCGCATTTGCGAGCCAGTGACCGGACACTATAGCGCGGACCTGAGCTGCCATAACCAGGACTAGTGGGAAATGAATACGAGCTGCAGAACCTGATTGTTGTAATCTCTCCCCTCCTCCAACCAAGTCACCTGTGCTTGAAGATTATTGACACAAATGTCACACTATAATGTTACATCAATTATATTAATACAGACCAATTATGCACTAGATTCAAGATTCAAGATTCAAAGTGTTTATTGTCATATGCACAGTAAAGAAACACGTTTCCCCAGGGCACAGATACATTTATCTGTGGACCACCCTATTTATCAAAAACATTATCAAAAACGTTATTTACACCAAACAAAACACATTTTAACCTTAGAGGGCACTTAGATCATAGAGTTATTTTAACTTTCATATTGAAAGTGAAGCACTAAGTGTGGTTTTCACTCGATTGGGGGAGGCCCTTAGTCAAGGACACTGATATTTGTCATCACTCACACACAAAACACAACTAAATAATAATAATTGAATTATTATCATTATTATTAAGTGCTCTTGGGGCCCCCATGGTGGTCACAGGGCCCTAAGCAGCCGCTTAGTTTGCTTATGCCTTGGGCCGGCTCTGTATAGAGGCCACACAAAAACAAAAACATTAGTGTATATAAATACTGCTGTCTCACAGAAATTATAATTCAAATGCAATGTGTGGGCATTATTATTACACACTTTTATTTGAAAAGTGACTCAATGGGCCACTTAAAAAAAGATCAAATCAGAGAAAGAAAATGTCTTTTAGAAGGGAGCCCTTATCTGATCAGCGGCAAAATGGAAGGTGCTGTAGCACCACCTGGCGTGTCCATGTTGTTATCTGTTATTCATTTTAGTCCATTTGAATTAAATAATTTAATATATATATATATATATATATTTCCTATTGTCAAGATTGCCATACATATATTTTTATATTCCTCAGTCAGCTACTTGGGCTTGTGTCTTCTTCCAAACATGTTTACACACATCTATCTATCCATCTATTTAAAATTAAAAGAATTTAAAAGAATTATTGAATTTTTACGAATTTTCATGACATTGCCCATACTTTGCAGACCATGTTGCAATGTCCCTCCCACCTAATGACCACGTTTACTTGAATCAGGTGTGTTAGAGCAGGGGAACATCAAAAAACATACAGGGCATTGGGTCTCTAGGACCAGGGTTGAGAAACACTGACCTATATGAGCTTTGAACACTAGAGGGAACTATTGTATCTTCGAAGAAGAATAAGTTCCATCTAATTTAATTTCATGCTCAAATAACATACATTGAAATGAATAAAAGTAAAGACGTGATGTCTATCCACAGATCATCTCCTTTAAAGAATAATATCACATGTATGTTCCACACAAATGTAGAAAATTAAGTACACACATATATTTCTGTGCCAGTAAAAAGACACATTTTCAGAAATATGTGTTGATTTGACGAGCCAAAGCTGGAAAACAATATCCACAAAAGGACACGTACTTACATTGGCAGTAACAGTATTTGCACACCTACTTGTATTTGTATTTCACCATTTATTGATTTATATAGATGTATTTCTTTATTTTTGATACTGTATGTTATTTAGGAGGGTGGGGTTGGTGCAAATGAGGGGGTTGCAATTCGCATTTATACCATTGGTTGATCAACATTGGTGTGCTACATGTACTTTGATCGCCACAACACTGGTATAAAAAAAACAAAAAATCTTACATGTCATCATTTTATGTACAGACTAAAAGACGCCAAGGTCTTCTACAGAGAGCAGTCAACTGTCTACACAGCTAATATCACAAACTATGTCAATTCAATTACACATAAATGACACATAGGCCTGAACCTGTAAGAAAGGGACAACCATTTTGTATATTTTAAGAGGTTGTCGGTCAGTTTTGTTTTCACAGCGGCGTAGCAGAGTCAAATATTTACTGTAGTAGTTACTGATTACAGGAGTTTTCTTTGTCCGTGCAGTAACGTTTATAATAAAAGAGAAGTCAGACAAATGACGAAAGAAGGAATCCATTTATTGCGAAATATTGATATGATCCTTCACAAAGTGCATATTTCTTCCAAGAATCAGTCTTCTCTGGTCTTGAAATTTTTTTGAAAGACGGCTCAAACACTACATTCATGTTATTTTATGGATTTGTGTAGATACACTAAATTGTTAAAGTTCTTTCATGCTGAAAGTAGCAAATCATTTTCTGGCCTCTGCAGGATTACATGGCTCTAAACACATGGTCTTCATCCGTCTCATTGTCGGCAGCAAACCAAACCATTCCCTTGTTAAAGTAACATTTAATTCACATCTTCTTTTTCTCCCCCTCTGAGATGATATGTTCCGGATGTGCCCTCTTGAACCACTCGGCCCAGGAGCCGTCGTAAACGCACAAACCCGAGTACCCGAGCAGGTGAGCGGCCAGAACCACATGGCACGCTGTCACACCGGAACCACAGGTGACCCACAGTGGACGCTCCAGGTCCACTCCTGCCTCTCTGAACAAGCTGGACAGGCCTTCAGTTCCCAGCTCCTTTCCAGAGGCGTCCATGAAAGATGTGAAGGGCATGTTGACTGCACCGGGGAAATGGCCTGGCAGTGTGTCTGTGGGTGAGAAGAGTATTATGAAAATGTAATGGCAGCATCATTCGAGGAACAGTGGGCAGGATTATAATAATAATACCTTTTTAGTGTAATGTCAATCAAAGGATATGAGAGAGAACAAGAATTCCGCCCCTTTTCTGGCCTCTGTTTACGGCCTCACACCTAAACCTAAATTCATATGAGGGGACAGTTCAGAGAGACATAAGCGGACATATCTTGGCCTTTATCAGGGGGATGTTTTACTTAAGTTGCTGTAATAATTCATAACAAACCATCAGCGATTTAAAGTTTAGTCACACATCTGATAGGTGCTGGTCTTTGAGTAGAGAATTAAAACCAAAATTGACAGTAACTGTATGACACTCCATAAGGACCAACCCTAATAACAAATCAAAACAAACAAAATAATAAAATCTTATTGTTCCCTGAAGTTCCCTTCTCCTGCTACTATGTGTATGACTGACATTTCTGATATATATGTGCACAGAGTGATATTTTAATTGCACTTAATCTGATGTTAAGATGTTTTTAAGAGTTTGAGGGGTTTTATTTCCCACCCAGACACAGAATATCTTTTTACTGACGTGCCTGACAGCACACAGAGGAAAGACCTCTGAATAGAGTCTCCAGTGCAGGGACGTTAGGTCACTTTATTGCCCCTCATTTAGAAAATGGATGCTGGTTTTAATCTGTTGTTGTAACTGGTGACCACTCTCACCATCTCTGGGCTCCGGCTCAATCCCCCGGAACCTTCCCGCTGACCGAGCGTCCACAACCTGGGCCTGCTTGCTCCGGATGTTCTCCAGCACGTCTTCGTAGTTCTTCACCCACGACGGGTTCATCGTGGCTTTGAACTCTCTGCGCTCCGGTGTCGTTGTACACTCGGAGGTCAGCGGGTGACCGTCAACGAGCCAGTTCTTCATGCCACCGTCCAGCACCGACACCATATTGTGCCCGAACAGCCGGAACATCCACCACACGCGCGGCGCACTGTACGAGCCAAAGTCGCTGGTGTCGTAGACAACTACGTGCGTGTCGTTCCCGATGCCCAGATCTCCGACATACTGAGAGAAGTCGCTGCAAGTTGGCAGCATGTGATCGAACGCTGAGCTCTTGTCCGAACATTCGTCTATGTCGAAAAACAACGAGCCCGGAATGTGCTGCTGGGCAAATTCTGCTTTCGTATCCCGCTTAAACTTCGGTAAATACCACGAAGAGTCGAGGATGCGAAGTTTGGGTCCGACGAGGTTAGACCTGACGGCATCTGCAAGCCACTGCCCGGACACCAGAGCACGGACCTGAGCCGCCATGACCAGGACCAGGGGGGAATACGAGTTCCAAACACCAGAGGGAACCTGAGACCCGATGATGGGTTTCAGACTCGGAAGTCAGATTTTTAGACACCCTGGTGGAAGAAGTACAAAGTACAGATCCATCCTCATCTTATGTGCTTATGACAGCTGAAGTATAGGTTGCCCCTCAGGTGATCCGTCTTTCTACATAGAAATTTACAATGTAAAATAAGAATATTTCAAATAATATCTATCAATCTATCTATCTATCTATCTATCTATCTATCTATATATCTATCTATCTATCTATCTATCTATGTATCCATCTATCTGCCTAAACATTGAACATTTCCATGGATTAATAAAATATTTCCATATTTTTCTACATCAAAGTGCTTTGATTGTCTTTATAATGTGTTCCTAATAAACTGGCTAGTAAACTTGTCCTCTGCTGCTGAAGATAGTCATTCTGCATGTTTTGGTTGTAGCAAGTGGTTATTTGAGTCACTGATATCTTTTCTATCATTTTGAACCATGTCTCCGTTCTTCTCCATCTCACCTCTGACATTAACAGGGGGATTTTCTCCAAGAGTTCTGCCACTCACCATTCTCCATAAACAAGACAGAGAGCAAATGAGAGAGAGGGATTGATGGAGGGGGAGGCATGGAACTGAATTAGTTAATTGGAGTCACTGCTTCTGTATTATAGATACAACCTTGTTTTTGTACTCAGACAAAGTTCTCCAGCCACTTACTGACCGTCCGTCCAACCAACCGGCCAGCTCTTGGAGACATTTCTATGTTGAGGTAAGCTTTTTTATTTTGTTTGCTATAAAATGGATCTGTGACTATTGTAGGAAATTGTAAAGAGGTAAGAGGTTCTCAAATGTTTGTAAGAAATGTGCAGCTATAGGAACATTTTTATTGTAATAACTGTTAGTGGGAGCAAGTCCATTCTTTAAACACAAAAAGTACAGAAATTAAAATTGGGCCCTACATCGGCACACCACAGCGAGTAAATTCACTGTGAATAGCTTTGATAAAACTTTTTAAGTTGAAAATTGTGAAAACTGTTTCCTTTTCCTCGCTGTTCAGATCTCTGAAGAAATGTTCTTATTGACATTTTCATAAGCACTTTTCTTTAATTTTCTTACAAACTAAATTCACTTACTTTTTGTTGGCAGTAATATCAGAAACAACTGTGTGAAACACCAGCTGTATTTTCACAGAAGCTCTTGTTCTTGACCATATGTATGAACAACCAGGATTAAATGAAAATGACCATTAAATCAAAGTAGTATTTATTTGTTATTTACCCTCTGCATTCTAAACATGACAAGATAATGGCCAATATGGCCAATATTGGCCTGTATTAACTAACTGGTAGAAATCATGAGATCAATTTCTCAGACACACAGCTTTGTGTGGATGCCGTGAACTGATTTGACAAATCAGGAGAAATTGAATTTCCCAACAGTCATACATTTTTGCATTAATGACAACCACTAAGAACAAAATGCCAAGCTTTATTTTTGGGCAGAGGAATAATAAAACAGGAGTGACTGCTTCCACGTGAGCAGATGGGCTTGGTTATTATAGGGGAAACGTCTCACCCACACAAGTCAAATCTGAATACATTCCATTCCTGTCCACCACATTAATATACAAAGAGACCTGTGTTAGACTCAGCTGCCCCTTTGCCAAAATTCAGATAATTAACTTACTGGCTCCACTAATGTGAGAATGGTTGGACATCATGTGGAGCAAATGTAAAGGGAGATGAGATATCGGGTGATATGCAGAAGGCCGGCAATATTGTGCATTGTGCTAATTTGTGCATGTTTGCCTGTGTCTGTCTGTCTGTTTGTCTCAAGCCTGAAGTGAAGTTTGTGAAAAAGACTTTCTGAAGAACAAGACTTGAGAGTCCACAGCTAACGACTCTATAAGGTGGGCACAGAGAATCCATGTACAAATATGTTAATTTAGCATACTATAGCTGATTAGCACTATACATGTTTTTGTTCCATTGTTGTTCAAATGCTTCACAATCTATTGCTCTTAATCTGTGTGGAATTCTAACAAGTACAACCAATGTCTTCTCTCTTTTCTCTTTCTTTAACAAGACACCACAATACCAAAAGGATGAACCTTCCTGACTATCCTGTTCCAAACTTAGATGTCACCTTGCAAGAAGTGAGTCGTGTCCTCCAGCTCACTTTGAGTCCTGACCTTTATCCTGAGTTCAAAAATGTGCTGGATCAGCAGAGGGAGCTCCTTCAAGAGGCCCAGCAGAATTTAGCAACTAGACTTGCAGACCAGGAGAACTGGGTAACACATCAGTTTAAGAAAAGCCTACTTTCGTGTGATGATCCCCTGCCAACTTCTACAGCCCTCCCTGTAGTACTTCCTCCATCCAAAGCAAAGAAAAGCACCCAGCTGGAGAGGGCAGCTGCTCTACTATGGGCAGCGGCAAAACTGTACTGTGAGCCCTTGCTTCTGGAGGGTGATGTACCAATGGAGCGCACACAGCAGTCAGAGGTATTTGCTGCAAGTCGGATTCCTGGAAGGACTCAAGATCAAATCATGGTAAGATAAAAATCAAGACTAAGATGGAGGGAGTGGGTTTTCAGGCAGCAGATTTATATTTGTCAAGGGGAATCTTCAGTATTGAATTAAAACATGATACAAGTACAAACAAAATCTAATATGCAGCTTTTTAATTTCCAGGTCTACCCTGATAGTCTACATGCCATCATCACCTGTGTTGGAGGAGTCTTCCCTGTTGACATACTCTGGCGTCCCAGCACCGGTGGGCCATTAACTGCGCGACCAGTCATTGACATCTACAACCAGCTGGCTCAGGTGATGGATGAACCCAGTGCAGGAAAACAGAATGATCCTTCAGCCATTTGCAACCTCTCAGCTCTGGACCGTAAAACCTGGGCTGGCATCAGGGAACAGATCCTGGGAAAAGGAGGGGAAGCAGCAGAGTCATTGGGGCTGATGGAATGTGCTGTGCTAACACTCTGCCTGGAAGACCAGAATGCCCCCTCTGATGTGGCTGATATCCTAAATTTAGTGAGGCTCGGGGGAGGAGACAGTCCATGTTTGAGATACTATGATAAGGTATTGACACACACACAATGCCAAGATAGAAGACAGATGCCAAATTGTTTATGTCGATATTCCTTTATTTTACTAACATAGTTAATACATTTTTTTCTTTCTTTCTTTTTGACAGGTGGTAAACCTGGTGGTATTCAAGGATGGAACCGCTGGAATGTTATATGAGCACAGTGCATTGGATGGGATGGTAGCTGTGCTTGTGACTGAGCGTGTATATAATTTGTCTGAGACAGCCGACCTAAAACTAGTTCAGACTGCACCTGAAAATGTGAATGGGTCTGTCACATCAAATCATTTTAATTCTGTCTCCCCAACTTCTCTAACATTCCCCTTGCAAGGTCTTAACATCCCAAAATCAAGCCCTGATGTAAAAACAGCTCACCCAGTTCTCACTTTTGATTTGCCCTCCTATCCTGACGTGTTTTCTACTATCAGAGGACATAGAGGCTTGTATGATGCCTGGATTAACTTCTCTTTGCAACTTTCTCTGAGGCAGACTCTTGGGGAATCTGCTGCCAGTCACATACTTGTTACACCTACTCATATGCGCCACTACAAACATGGTCGGTGTGATCCTACATACTCAAGCACCATGAATTCTCAAAGGTTAGTCGGAGCCTTGGCATCCTGCATTGGCCCAGATAACACAATGCATTACACTACTGACATCCTACACTTGTTCCATGTTGCATTTTTGGAGCACAAGAGTCTCATCAAAAACACTAAAAGTGGTCATGGTATCGCCCTCGTATCTACGCTACTTTGGAGGTTCTGCAGACTACCTGTCTTGCTTTGCCCAAGTCGTTGGGGAACAAGAGCTGTGGGCTGTCCATTTGGCTTTACACCCACAGGCCAGCCTGCTCAGTGTAGCACGTAAGCGCTATGCCCATCTGTCTGCCTCAGAAGGAGAGATCTCTGTGGACAGCAACATTCCCTGGGGAGTGGACTCCCTGGTCACCTTGGTATACCTGGATGGCAAGTACAGCCTAAAGACCTGCAACAGCCGTTTCCTCAGTAATGACGGCAAACTGGTGAAGGAGAACACTAACGCTACAAGCTTCACTCTGGAGTTGAAATCTGGCAAGCTGGCCTTTAAGGACTGTGAGGGGAAATATCTGACCCCCATAGGTCCCACAGGAACGCTGCGTTCTGGCCGATGCTCCAAGCCTGGAAAGGATGAGCTGTTTGATCTTGAGGAGAGTCACCCGCAAGTAGTTTTTCAAGCCGTCAATAAAAGATTTGTCTCGGTCAAGCAAGGTAATCAACTGGTAATGTGATTTGTGTGTTTAATTGAATCCGACCTCGCCTAATGATAATATATTTGTGTTTGTTTGACAAAAATGAAATGTCCCATAGAGAAAATGATGCTTTAAACTGCTGAAAGAGAGTTTAACAGATGATACTGGGATGTTGGCAAATACATGTAAAAGTGTGATGCTTTCATAAAGGCAAACAGACAGAAGTGCATGCAAATATGTAAGCATTTCGATCTAGCCCCAGTGGCTGCATCAATAAGAAAGACAAAACTATAAATGAAGCACTTGAGTAAATAAATGACAGAAATGACCTCCACTGTAATTCTGCCCCGCTGTGATTCCTAACCCAGGGGTGAGCATGTGAGACGACATGAGTACATTATCAAAAGTGGCAAAAAGTTACTGGTAAAGTATAATTCCACTATCCTTTCAAGATTATTCTACTTTTCTCATACAGACAGGGACATTTTGCAGATTTTGATAGTGCATTTGGTTAGAAGTAAAGTTTTCCCTATGTAAAACAGCTAAAACGTCACAGCACAGTACAGTATACACTTCGACAGAACACAGTATATTGTTGAGTGGAGCGGTGACACTTTTGGGTGTGAAGTAAATTCAAATATTGTATGTACAGTCGCGAAGGGCTGAAAATAACGTCACATTATTATCGGCCTGGAATTGGAGTCGTTCTTTTCGACTGTACCTGTTGTTGGTGGTTGACAGTTACAGTGTGGAGGCAACTGTGATAATGGGCTTTGTCATGTCCACTGTGTCCATTGAAGATTAAGTGTGCAAATGACTCCAGGGCAGATTTGTGCCTCAATGGTGTCAGTTACCATCAACAGGATTTAAGCCTTGTAGCTACTTGTGCTTTATTGTCAGGTACTGGCAGAAGTTCCTCCAAATGTCGAAAATGTGGCAATGAGTTAACGACACAAAATAGCTATGGTTACGCGACGCCTGACAGATCGATTACACGTTCCCGTCACAGCGTGCATGCTGTGATCTCCTCTGTCCTCTATGATTATTCGAGGAAACCATGTGGGTGAACAAGGGCAAAAAGTGTTTCCTGTCACAGCTTTTTACAGCTTTAAAACCTGGTTACAATAGCAATTAATAACTGCGTGACATACTGCTGTAAACTAACGGCACAGTGTATATGCAACAATATAGCATTCATTAGCATTAATTAGAAATGGCCTAACTTGAGACTACAGTCATATGCTCGTGCATTAATAAAACTGCTTTTTAAAAGTTACAGTTAGGGTAATATTTTTAAACTGTATTCTCATTATGTGGGGAACATAGGGACATGTTTAAATGTTCCTTTTTGTTTTGTGGCAATTTTACTTTTTTTTTTTAAGGAACAAGACACTGAAAGCTGCTTAGTGGTGCAGATTTGCATTTCACCACTCAGGGAATTACTGGGAGGGTGGAAGGGTGACTGTGGGGGATTAGGGTTGTAACAGGCTTAAGAGAAAGGTTAAAGGATATTTCTGTAGCATCCAGTTTGAACGACGGCAGACACGACTCACTTCTGTGTCTGTGTGTTCTCCTCCACCTAAAAACGCCCGCACCAGACAGAGAGTTAATACATGTGGATTAAGTAAATAACAGAAAATTGGCTGCAAGTGGAAACATTTGAGGTTTAGACAACAGTGCACTAAGGGACTAAATGCAAAGATAGTTACATATTCAGTAAGGTAGCCTGTTTTGTGTTTAGCTTTACTTGTGTGTTGCACAGAGGCATCTAAATGTACATAGTTTAAAGCAGAGGTCTTAAAACTGTAGCCCTCCAATCAATAACATATGTGGCCAGGTGGTAGAATATAGAATATAGAGCACTAAATATGTCTGTAAGCAATATTTTTATTATTATAATAATAATAATAATAATAATAATAATAATAATAATACATTTTTGCTTAGTTTTAAGTGCTCTTATTACAGATATGTTATTTATTTCATTTCAAAACAAACATGTTTACCTGACATTTCTGCAATATCATCATTAATTTTTTAATAGTAATATGCAGTAATATTGTGTTATGATTTTAATTAAAAAATTAAAATCAGACAGATACAAATGCCAAACCCATCCTGCTGCAGTATTCACTTCTACAAAAAAAAAAGCTGACAAAAGCTTTGTTTTTCCTTCTATTTGTAGACAGTTACATTAACACACTGTGTAATTACAATGACACACTGATGGCCTTGCATTATTTCAAAATTGCAAGGGTCCGTTTGTCCAGCCCACGGGAATGTTGAAGCAACACCATGCACACTTTGAAACCTACAGGTTGCGACACTCACTAGATCGAGTGACAATTTAACATACAGTACAACCCACAGCAACTATTACAAATTACAAATATGCACAGAGACATAATGCAACAAATAAGATGTTCGATGCAAACACATAGCACACTCTATGCAACATCTGCATGGATGTAACTAAATGTCGGATTACAATTATGAACATCATCCCTGCGAGAGGCTACGTTGTAATCCATCATTACTATTGAATAAATGTCTGTCTTTTCCCCTCATTGCCAGGAGTGAGTATTTCAGCCAATCAAGATGCGGAGACAGACATGGAGACCTTCCAGATGGAGATTGATAAGGAGAATAAAAAAGCTATGTTTAGGACCAATGGCGGATCCTACTGGACTCTGGTCACTCACGCCGAGATCCAGTCCACTGCCACAGAAGTGTAAGTGGATTTTGTTTTGCTCTACGAGAAAAGCTCCTTTGTCTGACTGCATTCACCTCTTACCTGAACCCTCCGCTTCTCCCCAAACGTGTGTTTTTTTTCGCCCAGAGAGATCAACACAATGTTTGACATTGAGTGGCGAGGACAGAGAGTGGCACTCAAGGCGAGTAATGGAAAATATGTGTGTACTAAGAAGAATGGGCAGCTCTCAGCAGTGAGCGATACAGTGGGTAAGTGGGCTCAAGATTCAGTGACTTGATTGATAGAGTGATTGAATGAATATCGAATGAACAGTATTTATCCTTCATTACAGGCGATGATGAATTATTCCTGATGAAACTCATCAACCGCCCTATGCTGATCCTCCATGGAGAGAACGGCTTTGTGTGTCACCATAAGAACTCCAACACTCTCGACGCAAACCGATCCGTCTATGATATTTTCTCGCTGATCTTCAACGACGGCGCCTACAACGTAAAAAGTCAGTGGTTCAATGTGTCTCATCACACTCCATATATCTGTATACGGACAGTAGTTGTTAACTCACTGGATGTCCTCCTACAGGTGTGAACGCAAAGTTCTGGTACATCTCGACCAGTGGCTTTGTGTGCACCGACGGAGACAAGCCAGAAGACTTTTTCCTCGAGTTCCTGGAACATGGACGCGTTGCCATCAAGGGTTCCAATGGCAAATACCTCCGTGGAGATAAGGGAGGCACACTTATGGGTGATGGTACATCTGTGGATGCATCTTCTCTTTGGGAGTACTGACCCGCTCAAATGAGGGTCCTCAATGAGGGCCGAGTGGTTGCACAACCCGCTTCCGTCAGCTTACATGAAGTGAACTGAGTGATGAACATTTTCCTGCCTGTTTTTATACTAGTTGCCAGGTGTTTGTCACTGTTTTTTTTTTTGTTTTTTTTTTTAATTGGGATGACGTGAATACTAGTTTTCTTTCTGTAAATGTTAAATGTTTTGTCTTCCAAATGATCAACATCAACATGCCAACAACAAGCAGTGTAATTTCACACATTAATGGAATAAGAAAGTGAATGTTCCAGTTCCTTCAGACACATTTTGTTCGATGTAGGTGGAGTGACAACGTTTATCAGACACAATAGTCAGACAGTGTAACAGTTAACAACTCACTGTGACACATTCTTTGGTTAGTCTTTCTTAGAATGAATGTCTGTTAAGTTCCACAAGGCAAATAGATAAAATACAGCGCTGGCAAAATTCAACAACTAATGAAACATTTAGCAGACATTAGTGAGTTGTGTTCCAACTTTTGAATGATTTTAATAGTTTGGCACTGTGGAGTCATTGGTGTAATGCATCATTGTCTTCAAGAACAGAAACGGCTGATGCCAGTGGCGTTTTCATTTATCTTAAATGGACCGTACAGAGGTTTCATAAAAGGAAAATTACAAGCAAAAAGGAAAGTGAACTGGAGGAAATAGACAGACAGTGTTCCATCAGGCACCGCTGCAATGCTGAAAAATGTCCAGAGAGGACACAGAAATACACAGTCATGTATGTAGACCATACATGTTCAAAACAAGCGAGATACCAAAGGAGGCGCACATCTAATGTATTTGATGGACTTATACATCATACTTAATATATCAGATGTGAAGTGATTCTCTAGTCTTCTGCCTAGGGGCCTTAAACCATACTGCACTCTATATTCCTTTATTATTCCTTTATACCCTAATCTTATGTTTACAGTTGAGCGGTAAGGCTAAAATAATATAACATAATGAATGATTGTCCAGTAAAATAGTGAAATGCATAAAAAGTGATGCAGAAACAAATGTGTTCAACATTAATCTAAAAAAGAAATTGCTCATCTTTTGTTTGCCCATATGAGAAGATGGAATGAATTCCATTCATTCATAATAAGAAAACTATGGTTAGGATTAGATGTTAGCGGTCAAAGTTCAAGGTCAGTATGATCACAAGTCCATTCAATCTTTTTTTATGAAATTGATCATTTAACAGCAAACGCCTCAGATTTTACAAGATGAGCTGATCGGGATTCAGTGGTGAGAGGTCAAAGTCACCGTCAATGTGACTCGTTTCCAAAAAATGACTTCTTTTTGCAATTCATGGACACAAGTTGAATATTGAAATGCCGACACTTCCTGTCACAAACTGCACTAAAGTACATTCTCTTCTCTTAGTCTCTAGAAACATAATGAACACAGTTGTGCATGTTAACAAATTCAGAATAGATTCAAGGCCGTAAGTTTAGATTGAAACAGATGTCGGTGTGCACTACAGAGGAAATCTAAACTGTATAAACCTGTGTACAATTTGTCCTATAGATTGTGCTCCTTTTTTTTTTCTTTTGACCAAGGAGACATTAAATCTGCAATAGTTCAAGAATAATTTCCAACCCAATGGATGTGTGATGTGTGAAATGTGCATTTTATCAAGAAAACTGTCTAGTAAGCAAGGTCTACGAGGCTTGGTCACCTATGGACCCTGCATCAGCTCTATATAGAAAGCCCCAGGCCATAAATGAAATGTATCTAAATTATATACAGATCTTTGTAGTGTCAACATTTTTTTTGTTTGCCGATAACAATAAACACTTGACAACATCAACTTTGCTGACTTTCAGAGACTTTGGACACTTCTCCTTCGGCTAGGCACTTTGTACAACTGTGTCGACCAAATGACTGTGATGTAACATGCGGAAATGTCTGCAAACATAATTACTATTTATTATTTATGCATTATTATTTGTAATCACTTCAGGTACTTCAGGTTTGTGGAGCAGAAATTACTCGCCATCGGAAAAATCATAGGTATTAATAATAACAGTTTCCCAGCTGTTTTTATTTTCATGTTCAATTGAGTTTAGATAATCTTATACTTACAGTATCTGCTGAAAGGAGCTGATGAGTCAACAATTCCAAAACTTATCAGTGGTAACACTTGCAAATAAAAATTAAATATATACTCTTGGCAGCTACAGTATATGGCCGGTAATTTTGTTTTTCCTTTTTTTTATACCCAGAGGACATTCTAACCATGTCAGCATCCATCCACAGAGAAAAGGCTGATGAGTGTGTGTGTCCGTGGGATTTCTCCATTAACTACACTGGGTGGCAGTGTGTGTCTCTCTTAGTTCATTCTCAGTTACGGCAGTGACAAGAATACTTAAATTTGCTGCAATCACGACGAGTACAGACACCTCCTAGCAATTTGCCACACTGCCTGGAATCTTGTGACACTCCCGGCAGCTCACACTCGATCGATGGTAAAAGAAATATAAAACAAAAAGTCAACACTGTTTGAAAACACTCGAGCACAGACACACAGTAAGAACTATTCTCACTGGCCTCGTCCTCTTTAATTCTATAATTACACTGGCCAGATTTTTCGTGGAGAATCAAGGACCATAAACGGCGCGCTCACCAGCCCTGATCAATACGCACAACTCACTGAAATGTTTTACCAGCTTAATTTTCATTCACTACGGCGCCCAAATGCCTATTGACTGTGTTATTTCTGCCATAAAAGAAACACAGACATTTGTAAACAAAAGTTTGAAGGAACTCAACGTAAATTAGATGTTTTCGTTTCCAGTAAACGGCTATTCTTATCCAAGTTCATTCCACTGTGTATGCGTGTGTGTGTGTGTGTGCGTGAACTGGAAAGCTGTGAAAGCCCTGGTAAGATTGGATGGCGAGAGGTCACGATGCGTTTCCTGGCACAGACTTCCCTTCTTCTCTTCAGAGTTGTTCTGGACAAACAACAAAGTAACAAAGGGTTACTGTGTCGGGTTGTGATGACACAAAATCTTGAATTTTCTATGTTCAGATCCACTAGCAAACACTTTTCTCATCATTACAAACATTACGGACAAATCCAATGTCGATGTCTTGTAGATTAAAAGCAAGAGCTTGCGTTCAACAGATGGCAGGCACACGCTAAGCCTTTATCCGTGGTTGCAGCCAGCTCCTTGGATCAGAGACAGAACTCCAGCAAAAACACAAACAAACAAACACGACTTACGGCCTGACTGGGAGTGTATTGGCATTTCACAGATAAATCAGTATTGGAATTTATTATGATTATTATTGTGTACTTTCCTTTTTTTACAGAACAGAATAATTGCAGGGGGACGAATCAGGAACGATCAAATTATTGGATAATTTATTCATTTTATATGCATGGCCAAAATGGACAACCAGTGTACGCAATGCATAGTCTATGATAAAAACAATATCAGCAAAAATATAAACTATATATGATAATTCAAGTCTTTTGCCAAGTTTGATTAAACTATGCATAGTAGTTTATATTATATTTGCCATTTGCAGTAGAAGTGCCAAAGGATGTTTTTCAAGCATCTTAATTTCTGTATAATATAACAAAATGTAAAATTTGCTTCATTTTTAAGAACACTCTATCCAATTAGTGTTGAACCCTCACAGTATACTGTCATACCTGTGATGGATGGATTAAAAAGTGTCTTCAGAAAGCTCTTGTCTCCATCTGGTAAGTAGGACACTTTGCTTGTGTTCGCAGATGAACCGATGTTATAGTTTTATCTTTAGACGTGTTCGAACAACTTGACACATTTTTGCCACATCTGAACAAAAAGTACAGACCTCAGTGAAATTCCCACGAGGTTTCACATGGCTCCGCTGAGCTACAACAAACATAATTATCTATATTAAGGAATGCAAATTGCACCTTCGGGGGAATTAGATTTTATTAGTATTCAAGTGAACGAAAGAAGAATTCCTGTAGCATAGATCAAACCCAACACAGACCATATGGTTGTCAAGTGCGGGGACGTTCAACTGAAATCTGCAGACTGAAGTCCATAGTAAACACTCGTTTATGTGCTTGAACTATGAAGGGCCATGGAATGATTATTTGAAAACATCATATTAAAACTTATATCAGTGACTGGACTGATGAAAAAATGCTTCGACTCCAGTGATTACCTAATTTGTGGTGCACTGATTACCAGAGGGTCTTTGAATGCATCTCATCTGCTGTTCCTCTAGGCTGAACACACTGTGAACCCTGCATTACTTTCACTAGGTCTTACGCGAGGAAGTTTGTAATTTGAAGTTTTGGCTGAAGCACTAATGCTTTTTTTTCCTCGCTCACAAAGGCCAAGTTAATTTCAAGAGAGCACATGCAGCAGCTGGACCTGAGAGAGTCAATGTGTGGAATAGCCAGCTTGAAACCTACTTCGCAGTCACAGTGCCATGTTGTATTTTCACATATTTTGTGTGCAGCAAAAATCATATGAAAGGACATTTTAGCTGGTCCTCACATCTTTAACGGGCTTTTTGGGGGCTAAGACCTGGATTTAGCGTTGGATTTGGGGTTAGGTTAGGGCACCTAGTTGTCATGGTTAAGGTCATGGTAAGGGGCTAGGCCAGAAATCAGTAAGTAAATGTGTTTGAGGGCCATTTTCTTTGGAATATGTGAATATTGGGCCAAAACATGATATATTTGCCAGGCAAAGTGCCTTAAAACGTCTCGATATTA
Organism: Solea senegalensis; assembly: GCF_019176455.1. Classification (NCBI taxonomy): domain Eukaryota; kingdom Metazoa; phylum Chordata; class Actinopteri; order Pleuronectiformes; family Soleidae; genus Solea; species Solea senegalensis. Next base: position 11,009,623 of record NC_058038.1, read on the forward strand.
TTTTTTTTTTTTTTGTGAAGATAAGCAAACAATTTAATATTTGTTAAATCATCTACCAGGGGCCAGATACTGATGCTGGCGTGCCACCACTGGGCTAGAGAAAGCATTATGTCCTAAAAGCTACAAATGAAGAAACAAAGATGTAGACACAACCCTTCACCCATAATACCAACATACAGGCTCAGCTCATCAAACAGCTAATGTGATAAAACGTCATTTATTTCAAAAAGTCACTGCTGTTTAGCACAGAAGAGAAGAAACTGAGTCACAGATTATCTGGGCTATGCAAACAACCAGGCACCGAGGAAGACAGAGAGTGACCACAGCCTGGCAACTGGGGCCGTTTCCCCACAGATAAACCTGACAGCAGAGAGAGTCAATTCTGCCAACAGCAGAAGGTACAAACAAACAGACTCACGGTGAGAGACAGAAGCTCTGTTCAGACCTGATATCAAAATCAATCCCACGTGATGAGATCACAAGTGGACAGCTACGTGCAGGTGCAAACTCTCCCAAGATGGGAGATGTGTTCAAGATCCAATTACTCTGACAACAGTCAGAGATCATCTGGCATGCATGTCAGCCACTGTTTTTTAGCAATAACAACACAAACACCTTTTTTTTACCATTCTTCTCCTGGCTCTTCGTTGTCCTTCACGTCAAAACACACACACACACACAAGTTGACAATGAATCCATCTGTGTAGTTGGACTTTTATATAAAAATACAAAAAGTGATGCACATCAAGACAGCAATTCAACACTGATCGGTCCATCTGCAGAAACAGAGATTAAAGTGAAAAACCATGGGCTGCAGACTCTTATTTAAAAAGAGATGCTGCGTAGTAGTGGACGTCCATTCTACCATTAAATGCTTCTATCCTAAAGTGAAACAAGAAAGCAGGGAAATCTGGTTCTGTTCTGAAAGATTCTGCAAAAGAAATACTGTGCAAATCATTTGCAGCTGGTTATATAACAGAAGAGAAGGTGAAAAAAAAAAAGGATTAGATAACCTCCATTACTCACACACATCTTGGCATTTAAGCACTGCCCTCCACTTAATCTGAAGTTTCATTTTTATCAAAGACAACGCAAAAGAGCACAGCTTTATGTAGGTGCAGTAGAAACACAGACCCACAGATTCTAATTTGCTCTGATTATTTTTGGAAAACAAAGGTAATAAGGAGCTGTGCACAGCAACTGCCCAACCTTAGCCAAACTCTTAAATATTTCTTAGTTAACTTCATCCCTGTTGACTCACACTCCTTACTTAAGTAAGTATTGTTTTTAGTGGCTCTGTGTGTGTGTGTGTGTGTGTCTGTCTGTCGGTTTGTTTCTTTGTGTTTTTGCACTTGCACTTGCCAACATGACCAACAGAGGCCGCCAAATTGATGCTGCACCCCACAGGACTTCTTCAGTATGACAAGTGAATAAACAAAAAAGAGAATAGGTAATACCTTAATTAACGATTTAAGTAAGTGTGATCTAGAGCTGCAACTAACGATTCTTTTTTTATAACCGATTCATCTTTAACTATAAGTAATCGTTTGGTCCATAAAATGTCAGAAAATGTCTTGTTTTGTCCACAAACAACAAAATGATTGAGTTTTAATGATTTCTTTGTCATATGGAGCAAAGAAACAAAGGAAATATTCACACTTAAGAAGCTGAAACGATCAGAAATCTTGTTTTAATCATGAAAAAAGCTTCAAACCCATGAATCGATTATCAGAATAGTTAGCGATTCATAACCCGAGTAATTGTTTCAGCTCTAGTGTGATATCACCCAAATATCATACATGGAATCACCTTTTAAAGCTGCAATAGGGAAGATCTAAGGCGTTGAGTTTCATCCACAGGTTATTAAAATAGTCCTGCTTTGTGATCCCGGCTCTCAGTCGTAACTACTCAGCAGATGGGCAAACAAAGACGCACTTGTTTCATATGCATAGTGAGGCTTTTTCTCATTGTACAGGGATGTGTTTTCTTTTGCTTCATAGTATCTCCTCAACATGAGCGGGGTGGTCGTAGCATGGCTGCACAAAACTGCCACAACGTCATTGTAAACTCGGCACAAACAGGTTCCGTCCAGCTCTCTCTGGATGCTCTCTTCAGCCACCAAACACAAGCAGGTACCCCAAAAAAGCATCAGGTATAAATGCAGGTACTATCCCTAATGGAAAAGTAAAAAAAAAAAGAGTAGAGTCAAGTAGAGTAGTGCTAGAACTATATAATGGAAAAGCCCCATAAGATGTCCCATGGCAATCTCTCTCCATCTCAGAATGTACTGACACATTCTTCTCTGAGCATGCGGCACAGCTGTTTCCCAGAATCAGTCTGGGACCCAGACACTCGCTCTAACTGATAACATGGCCCACTGCAGGGAACAGAAGGAAAAACTCATTTAAATCACTGAACAAAAAGCTCCACTTTCCCTCATTGTTACCCTAGACAGCCTCTTCTGTGGTGAAACCAAAGTCAGTGAACCACCCTCCCCCTGCACCAAAGTACAAGGAAAAGCATCAATTTGCAGGAGCGCGTCAGTGCACATGGGAGTTATTAATCCAGGGCTGCCTCCATCAGCAGGTTTAAACATGTTGTCTTTGGTATTGGAAATCATTTGCTCTGATTTACCTTAGTTACACAAATTAACCAAACGAGGCAGCAGTGATATAGCAGCTCCTGTGACCCCATGACGGTGGAGAAATCAGTGGTGATCAAACCAAAAAAAAAACAACAACAACCCTGAACTATCTCTTTAAATGTTTGTTTGTTTTTATTTCTGTGAGTGCGCTTTGATCTTTTCATACAGCAGCAGTAACGCGGGGCCGGTTGAAAATAGGCAATAATTAAATTACAGTTAAATAGTCAAGTCGACTTTAAAAAGCGTCCGGATGTCAATTACGTTTCATCCAAGTGCGCGCGCTCACACTACATGTCCCCCGGTCAGACATTTATTCTGAAACACGGCACCGGAAGTCTTGTGTCTTACTTCAGGTGACGGTCACTATGGGTGAATCCAGGAGCGCTGTACAGCTGCTGCTGGCTGCAATTACCTGTCAGTCTTGTAAACTGGCACAGGGAAAGAAAATGCGTTCATCCCTCTTTTGCAATTAAGAGGAAACAAGGTGTGGATTTTGTCTTTTATCCCAGTTTCCTTCCTAAAGTACATTTTAGCCATGAGAGCCACACGGAGAACCAACAGGAGAGGACCCATAAGCTGGACCGCTTTTACGCATCGCACATCTTGGAGCGTCGGTGGATCTCACAGATTATAAACACATCAACGCTCTGCTGAATTTAAGCCTCGCTGAGCTCAGTGTGCCGGCTCGAGTTTTATGATGAAGTACAGTTCGGTGGTTCTTGCTGCTGTGTGTTCAGGTCTGCTCAGTTTCAGCCTCCTGGCCGTGGCAATTGGGACTGATTATTGGTACATCATCGATGTGAATAAGCCCAATCACACAGGTCCAGACGAATTGAGTTCACACTCTGGACTGTGGAGAATTTATGAAGGTATGTGATCCCGAGTTTTGTTTTCTGCTCTGTAGATTTAAAAAAAAAAAATCATTTTACGTGTGAAAATATAATTTTTCAACTTTTGCGCTATTTCTCTGCCTCTGTCCTGTAGCATCAATCACAGTCGTGCGCAAAAAAACGCACCATACGGGTTTATAAGATTTCAAATAAATCATAATAACATTTGTAATTCCACAACCAGTCGTGTATGTACCTCAGACAATAAAGCCTGCAAGTATGTGCCTTGTGTTGACAAGCAAACAACGAAGATAATTATTCATCTGTGATCTTTTGAGATTTAACATCGTTCATACTACATCAGCTGAAGCCAAAGAGCCAGTCCAGAGGTGATATAACAGTGTTTTCTCTTAAAAAAAATGAATCAAATAAATTACAATGACATGAATTTGACTCACTAATTGTACTGTTCCAATTCCCTAAATATCAATTTGGATTTATTTTGAAGAAAATGGACCACAAATGCAGCAATTATAGAACTGCAATATCCGTTATTTTGCCTTGCAGAGCCATCGGGGAGTTGCACATATTGGCCCCTGCAGGCAAACACACATGAAGCTGCAGCTAGAAATTATATATTTCTTATTTTTCATTTATTTTTTGCCAAATAAGCTGTTACATTTTGCTTTTAAGCTGCACACCTACCATTTCCTGCAATGAAAGGAGACAGCACAATGCTTCAGTCTCTTAAGGGAGCGTTCCTTTGCAAGAGCAGGAGTGAAATAAAGCGAAAAAGGCAATTGACTACATATGCATGTTCTCTCTTTTCTCGTTTTCAATAAGTCAGCCCGACTGTTTCCGGTAAGCTGTCAGCCACAGGTGCAGAGATGTTCTGCAGAAGGTACAGAAAGTGTGCATCTCTGCTGTTGTCCCCTTCAAAAGCTGATATTGAATTTCCATGTTACTGGCCATGTTGAGAGCTAACACTTAAAGACAAGGTAGTAAATGTTTTCAAGCTTTAATTGCTACGGTTACCTTAAAGAGTCCAAGATTCCCCTTAGCGACAACTGACCGGAAGTGAACTGGCTGACTTATACAGTATTTTAGCGGAAGCTGTGACTGCATTTACTCAGTTGTGGGTTGTATCTCTACATACACTGAACATTGCTTGTATTCATAAAAACAAAAACAAATTATAAAACTGTCCACAATCCAGGAGCAGTTTTTCACAGCCCTTATGGCTCTGTCCACTGATCCTTTCATGCATAACCTTTTCCCTTGACATTTTCAGGCGCAAACAGAAGTGCAGTCATCCCCTCCTTCACAGCAAATATGTCCAGCCTGTCAGAAGTAGAAAGGCACCTTCTTGGTGAGTGGTTTTGTAAATCAGTGGATAGATGATAGAGATGATCATTGATTTGAGAGTCAACGATATGATTCCCAGCAGTGGCAACTTGTAGAGATCGACCAATATGGGTTTTTCGTAGGCCAATGATTAGAAATCAGAGCAGTTGATGGATGATAATTGGTGCCAATTTTGACCCATGTATTTAACGGTTTAATGATAACAAGTAATACAAAATATTGATTCACTTCGGTGACATTTTATATTTGCAATAATAATAATAATAATAATAATGTATAAACGTAATATTAAATACATGAATCAGGTCAGCAAATAAAACTAAAAATATATATTTTTGGATAAAAATGGTCTCAGTGCCGATTATTAAAACATTGCCTTCAAGTCCTTGTATCCATGTTACACGAGTACAGATTGACAAAAACAGGTCGTAGCTTTTAGGGACGTGACAAATTCTCATCCGTGTTGAAAGCTATTCCACATAGATATTGTGCAATTTGATTTTTCCTGCTCTAAAAACAATTGTGATGAAATCCAACGACTCCCCGTAGAAATCAATCTGAAAATATTAACTGTATTTGGAAATGGTACTACTCCAAAGGGACGTTTTAAAATTTTTTTTTTTTTTTTTAAAAATCAAGCGACTTGCAGGCACGGGGCTTTTAATTATCCTCCATACAACCCTTGAAAATAAAAGTACAAAAACCACTGGGTGATTATTTGTGTGTGTGTGTGTGTGTGTGTGTGTGTTTGCAGGCTTGCATAAGGTGGTGGTCATCTTACTGCCCCTCAGCCTGGTTCTGCTGGTGCTTGGCTGGATCCTTGGCCTCGTCAGTTCATTGGCCTGCAGCCCAAAATTGTTGGCTGGATCAGCAACATACTTTCTCATCTGCAGTAAGTCAGAGAATAATTGTCCTGGTGTGTGTGTGTTGTTGTGTTTTTTCTTTCTTTTTCTGAGCCTCAAGCTGTGATAAGGGCTCTAGACGTAGGCTCACTCATATGCTTCTGCTTTGTGCGCAAGTTGTGCAACACATGAACACGTGTGGGTGGCACAAGTGTGTGTGTTGTCTGTGTGCATGCAGGAAACCTTGAACATCGCTGTCAACTGTTCTCACTCACTTCTGACTCGAAGACTACTGCAAGGAAACTTTTCGAGAATATTAAAACCAACCCGTTTAGCAGTTTGATACTGTTGGCTGTACCAGTGCTGAGCAACAGCAATGTATTATTTATTGGTTATTATTATGTGTTTTATGTGTCTGCCCAAAATTGACTAGTTACAGTATTTGCGAGATGGCCATGTTGCTCTCCTCGCAGTAGAATGGCGTACTAGTTGTGGAGATTTGCATAAAATAAACCCAAACGACTAAGGATTACGTAGCGGCATTTTGTGTGAGAACTACTATAAATTAGATATACTGTCCATGTGAAATTACCCAGATTGTCAAATCATTTGCACCTTTCTTATGAACAAGGGCCTGTATAGTTTGTATGTTTCTGAATCGGTCCATGCAGGATAGAACTGTGTGCTCAAGAATATAAATTTAATTTTAAAAATTGAGTTACTCCCCTCGCAAAAAATGAACCACATTTCAATCCATACACCGAGGACACACTGTCATCAGCAGTATAGTAACAGAAGGGTTCCTCTTCTCCCCACACCCATTCACTGTGAAGAGTTCAGCTTTTGGGCAGTTGTGGCAAATTGAATATCCTTCAAATAAATCATTTGATTTGGTCTGAGCTCAGGCGAAAATGGGTCTGAATCTCAGTTAAGGCAAAGTATGAATCTTTCATAGATGTCAAAGGTCTTATTATATACTTTGCTATTTCTGTTGACAGGCCCGGCCTCCTATGTCTCACAGCAGAGACAGCTAATTTGAATGTACATTCATTCATCCGGCATCCAAGCCTCGCAAGTACTGCGCTCTTACACAACACCATGTCAGCTATTGGGTAATAGGAAAGGCATAATGGACTTTATATATATAGTTTTGTTCTGCTTCTATTTCTTATGCATTAGCAGCTCAATTTCAGGGTTTGACTGTTTCCAGCAGGTGCTGAGGCTTGTTTAAAAAAAAAAAATAATAATAATAATAATTATGCCATGCATGTATTATAATATCGTGAGTGGCAATCCTTTTGTTTAAGTGTAGGGACAGCTAAGAATAGAGACGGCTCAATGCCACTGTCTGTGTCAGATATAAAACTAATAAACATTTCATTTCTGCTGATACTGATATCAGTCTTGTTTACCCATTTCAAACAACCTAGCTGATAATAAGACATTTTACTTACACATACTTCGATGCGATATTAACAGCCATTTTGAACACTTCAACTACAGTATATGGAAAACAACTGGAGCTCTTACTCATGTTGTCCTTGTGAAGGCAGGCTTCTCTCTTTACAGCATGTTGTCTGTGTTTACCGCAGCACTTGTGTCACATATCATCATATTTTCTTTGAAGGAAGTGACATTGTCGTCGACTTTTTATACATTTTCTGCAATCCCAACGTCCTCTTATGTTGTCGGAATGAGACTTGTATCTCAGATCCACTGTCGGATGATCGAATAGTACATCTACGTCTGGAAATTAGTAAAAAAAATATATATATATCTTTTTGGGGTGAAGTGGCCCTTTAATATTGTATCAGCTCATCCTAGCTCAGAACTTACATTAAGTATCTTCCTTCCTTCCTTTCCTTCCTTAGCCTACCATACCTGAATATTAAGCACACTTCATCATTGTCATTGACAGACAAGCCCACAGTTGTTAGTTTAAAATGATCAGTAATTACCGGAGATTGATTGCTCTAGTGTGTAGTTGTTCATGCCTTCCTCGGTCCCACACTGAAGGTCAGTCTAATGTGTATATTTATTCATGCCTATTATATCATTTTTATAATTATTATTATTATAATTCGATTAAGATATGGAAACTGAACTAATACAGAGTAGCAGCATCATATTTAAATCATAAGTCCCTCCAGTGAAGACTTTTATCAATATAAAAGCACCCCCAATGGAATAATTTGCACATAATACAATTCCCCCCCTCCCCATCAACCTGTGTTAAATTTCATTAGCTTCAAACTAATTGGCTTATATTATCTCATAACATCCATTGTGTTGAGTGAAGACAATTCGGGGTTTTGGGGTTTTTTGTGGGGTCGATTTTGTTAATTATTGCATTTCTACCTCAATGACCATGGCAAATATAATGTATGATTACACAGTTTGAAAGCTCCATGTTCCATACTTGATGTATATAGTGTATGTTCTACTCTAGTTTATTATCTTAACAGTCAATAGCTTTCTATATTGTACATGTGATGTGAAAATGCTGCTGGGACACCGCACGTCTCCCCAGTGTGGGACGAACTGGTAACTATGTTTCTGTGCACCGACAGGTCTTTTCACCCTGTCCGGCGTCAGCGTCTACATCAAATACTCGAACCACGCCATGGACGCGTTCCAGCAGATCGTTTCCCCGGAGAACCTCGCCTATGTGGACGTGTCCTTCGGCTGGTCCTTGACCATGGCCTGGCTCTCCTACAGCCTTGAGGTGGCCACTGGCCTGCTGCTCATGCTCGCTGCCACAATAACTCAAATGAAGGGTCGTTATGACTCCGGTGTAGCAATCGCCATGTTGTAGATTGAAGCCGAGAGCTCACAGATTGGACAGAATTTCATTGCCTGTTATTTTTTTTTTTGGGGGGGGAGAACAGTTTACAATAGTATTGTATGGTCAAGGGCCAGGACAACAAAGTGAACAGTAGATGCAAGCTAAATTTACCTAACCGTAGGCACATGGATGCCGGTTAAGTGATACTTTTGAACATTGTTACTGCTTGATGTGACTACCTCTCATTTCATTCTCTCTATCATTTTCTTTCAACTGTGCCAGATGTTCCAAATGGGAAATCTAATCATCCGCAGAGTAATTATGGCATACATTTTATTTTTCTTTCATGGCTTTATTAGTGCGTTTCAATAAGTGCAGTCTTTTTTTTCTGCCTCTGTACAATCTAGACACTGAAAACCATTGTAATGCATATGTGACTCTGTGTTTCCAACATGCTATTAAAATGAACATGTCATTTAAAGAGAGCAGCTCCATCTACAAGGCAAATGCACACTCGCTGCCTTGCAATAAGAATAATTAGCCCATAAGCCTTTCAGTCTAATGGGCTAATTTCCTTTTGCAGTGTGCTACATAGGCTTTTCTACATGAGGAAGTCGTCTGTATTTTGCTACACCTGTATGTTATACTGTATATATTTAAATCTATATTGGTGTATGTCGTACAAATCAAAGTATTGCTGATTCTGCAGCAGAACAAGCAAAGCAGGTTGGGCCAGAATGACAGAATTTAACAATACAGGTGCTGCACTGGAGTAATTTGCATATCACTGCTTGTGAAAAGCAATTGATCATTGTAGCATCAATGTAGCAATTGATCAATGAGGTTGGCTGATGGGTGTTGTGCTCTATAGAGAAATGTTAAGTTTGTGCCTCCTGCTTACAACCTGCTGTGCCCATTCTGGTGGTGAATCCCATAATCACAGGAATAGGACTGAATGCCAGGGGGATTCTGCAAGCTGTTTTTCAGCAGCACCAAATACGTGCATGTGTTGCTGCCTGCTTATAATAACAGTTAGATATTGCTGTATCAATTATGTGCTGTGAAAACTAAGACTTCACGTCTCAGAATATTGAGATTAAAAAAAAATATATTCAAAATTTTACCATTTACAATGCTGTTCACTGCAGTGTTGTCCTCACTTGTGCTCCAATAACTAAAACATCAGTCCATTGTGGCATGACTCCATACTGTGAATAAAAAATAGGGAGCGGGACAAAGCATATTGAGCCAATACTTCCTCATGTCAGATTCTGTAATCAGTTTTCACCATACTGATTTTGTCTGTATTATGAAACATTAAAATCTAAATCACTACAGATAGTTGTTTTTTCGTGTTTAATTTACAAGAATGCCTCTATTCAAACTAGGGGTGGGCGATATTGGCAAAATGCTGTATAATCATCAATAAAATGAATTCTTATAATTCATTTTATTGTTGCATACAGAGTATATCGATGGACACAATATTACAGGAAACAACTCGTATTTATTGTATTTAAACTTAAATTATAAAAATTGAAACAAATGTCATTAATATAAACAAAATCCCCAATTTTCAGCGAAATAGAAAAGAATACTTTTACAATATATGTATATATATATATATATACACACATACATACATACATACATACATACATATATGTATATGTGTACATATATACATACATACATAGATACATGCATATAGTGTATTGTAATAGTATTCTTTTCTATTTGGCTGAAAAATATACACATATACACATATACATATACATATATATACAAACTACATACAAACTGTCAGTTTTTCCAAAAATTAAGTTTGAACTAATTCATAATGACTTTATTCAGATTTTCATTGGAGTGACCAGGATGGACATAATGGATTGACTACAGGAAACATCTCAATGCTACAAACCAGGATACTGGAGTGCTTTGAGCTTTACAATATCAATAGGACAATAAGGGCCTCCATCAAAAACTTGATGGGACTACGGAAGATTACTCTAGAGGCTGACACAAAGTCCATCGCATAAGTGAGCATCAAATGTGGAATATACCAAGGAGATGCAACAGGAGGATGGTACCTGCTAAGTGACAACCTCGGGGAACTGAAAACCAGCAGAGAGGAGGAGCAAACATCCCCTACATGGCATGTTCCATGTTGAAGACGTTGCTAATATTGGAAAAACATACCAATGGCTGGAGAAGGTAGCACTGAGGTGTTTATCATGGCCACACAGGAATAGGCCCTAAGCACCAGATCAATAAAGGCTTGGGGTCTATCAAAGCCAGGTCTACAGAAACGTCTGCACCGACTATGGACTGGAGGTCCCATCAGGGTGAAGATGGTAGAAGCCTTCAAAAGTGGTTCAGAATGACAGAGCTAAGATTCTACGGAACTTCCAAATCCAGACAGACAAATTGGTGGTGGATAACTAACCAGACAGTAGTCATTGATAAACTGCAGAAGGGAGCAGTGGTGATTGATGTGGCAATCCCAACAGTAACATCAATAAGACGGAACAAAAGAAGCTTGAGAAATATCAAGGGCTGACAAAGGAGCTAGAGAAGACGTGGATGTGTAGTCTCGGAGGTGATTTGAGCACTAGGGGTTGTAACCCCCAAACTGGGAGAGTGGCTCCAGCAACAACATCTCTGTCCAGAAGAGCACAGTCCTAAAACTACCCAGCTGGGCAAGTAGGGAAATTCAAAAAATTGCTCTTGGTATTGAAAGAAACCTTCCTTCCTCAGGTTCCTTGTTGAATTCCAAACTACACTGGCCTTTGACATCCACAAACATCACTGACAACCAGTTTTTCTTTTCCTTTTGTTATTTTGTCGTCTATGTATGTGTTTTGACAAAAATGTGATAACATTTCATATTAACAAGAGAGAAAACAACAATGACTATTGTGCCTGTGAGCAGGGTGTCCTGACAATTTGTGTACTCATTGAGGAGCTTTGATCGAGAATGGGGAGGACACCTTTCAGCAAATTCTCCAACAGCTTTGTCACAGTCTACTGATAATTAGTTATCTCGAAATTGAAACACACATTCAATTATTTAGAATTGCGACTCATGAGTGATAGCTGTATTTACAGCTTACATTTATATTCAGACCAAGCTTCTATTTTTTTTATTTTTTTTTTAAACAAGATTCTGATGATGAATGAGAAAGGGTGACGACCAAATGAACTGACTAATTGCACTGATGATTTTGGCCCTGCAGAGTTTGGTTTTGCCTTTTGAATGGTTGAGTCGCAGGGGCCAAAATAAAATAGGAGTTGCACTTACAACACTAAGTGGACCAATCTTCAGCACTATAATGACTTGCAGCGCAAAGGTCTCCACCAAGTGTGCTCATGATGGAGACATTACGCTAAAGCACTGAAAGGTGTGTGCGTGTGTGCGCTCATGGTCGCCTACATGTGATTTCCTATGTGATTTAATGTGTCTCGGTGAGTGAATCAAAATCCGACCCATGAAACATTGTGTCCACTCAGCTGTTTGTTGGGCAGCTCCCTGTCTAGTAAACCTCTCTCAGATGGTAGAGAGAGGGAGCACTGAGAGCTATAAAGGAAGGACCAAAGCACAGTGGCTCAGTCTTTGCAGCCTCCCGTTTATATATATTGGGTCTACTGAAATCCCATTAAACTTTTATGGAACATAATAATTCAATCCTCCCAGGCAGAAAAACACCAAAGTTGGTACTAAGCCATTAATTTACAGTCTATGGCCTCACTGTTGACAGAACGCAGTCATTTTGACTGAGATGACCTTTACGCTCACACCTTTAAAGATTTATTTTCTTTGTCTTTGCTCAAAAACTTTCAGCCGTTTTTTTTTTTAAACTCACCAAAAAAGTAATTGGTGGATTTATAAATCGATCCTCTTAATGCCAATTTAAAAAGAAATGACTATTGCCTTTGTCGTTAGCTGTTGTAGTTTATCTTGAACCGCAATCAAGGGGGTTAAAACAATAAATATCCCGAAAGTGTTCACATCCTTCATCTTTGGCCATGCGACATACATAAAAACACATGCATTATAACCTATTACGGAAACAAACGCCGTCGCCTCAGGAAAAGGTTAAAGAACATGTTGTTTTTTTTCTTCCAAGAAATCATTATTATAAGAAATGCTGGTACAAGTCATAAACCTAAAAAGCGTCATGTATGGATTTACTGTTTAAAACATGGCTGTTACTAGTCATTCCCTCAGGCCATGGTTCATTTCCAGGTCTGACATCATAATAAATAAACCACACACAGGGAGACGTTTCCCCCTCAAGGCAGAAAAGCATTCTGGTAAAGGTGCAACCAGACCAAGCACTTTTGTTGCCCGATCTTAACATAAGGACAAAAATAAAAATACAGAAAATTACAGGTTAAAAGTGCAACACAATTGAGAATAATACCTGTAATTGCCTGTAATTTTTTCCACATTGATTTCAAACCCATTTTTGCACAAACTGTTTTTATACAATAATTCTTCTTTTTTTTTTTTTTTTGCCAAGGCAGAGGCTTTTTGTGAGACAGTGTGTGGCAGTTTAAGATACTGAGTGTGAACACACTGGGCTCATTTGGAAGGAAATTCAGTGAACAAATCAATGAAGTGGCACCATTTTCTTGCGGTGAGACAATCAGAGACGGACTCCAGAGCTGTCGATCATCACCATCTGTGAAGGTTCTGAACCAGGGGTGAACTGTCTTCAAGAAAACTCAATACTTTACCATTAATATATTCATACTGCATATTATCATGCTGTGAGTCAATCTGTTTGTCTATTTAGTTGTGTTGTGAGCATCTGCAGTGCATTCTGGATGTGTGAAGGCTTAAAGGATTATATTGGGTTGCAATGCAAAGGTTTCATTTACAGTATTACAGTACAGTATTTTCTCTTGGGAAACTCATTAATTGGATTTTTAATACTACTGCCAATCCTGGGTTTTACAAGCCACTGTGTTGCACTACACCTGTGTGTAAAGTGACTTACACATACACTACAGCCAGTGCCTCTTACTATAATGACCTGATGTCTTTTTTGACTTTTAGAACACATTTCATTCAAAATATGAAATGTTCTTCTACATAAATGTACATTTACATGACGTTCAAATGCAAACAAATATAAAAATAGTGCCGCCCACCCACCCATCCTTTAGCAACGACCGATAGCACAGCTCTACTGAGAATGAAACACTTGTTCGATTAAGTCATTTTGCTCCTCCTTTTGAATAAATCCATTGACCCTACACTTTGGACAACCCTGACCCCTATTACTGGTTCATCAGTTGTTCTTCTGTCAATCACCTTTGATACATCAGCCCCAGTAGGTTGATTGTAAACGCTGGTATGCAGTTGTCAACCGGCAACGTATGTCCCTGATTCCAACACATCAATATTCACAAATGGCTCTTAAACCCCCACTGATGCCAAAAAGAAAGACAGTTCACCTGTCAGTGGTTTTAAAATTGTGGTCTGTAATTCTACCTGAAACATTGTCAACACACTACGGGTAATGCATTAAAGAAATTAGCTTTCAAACTTAAGGCACACGTCCCTTATAGGTGATATATGTAAGAAATGTATGAAGGTATATAATGACCACGGCTTCACTGATAACAATGCCACAGCCCATACTCCGTGGTGTACCCTGCCTTTCACCCTATGTCCGCTATAAGTGGCGCTAGCACATGGTGTGGAGGATAAAGCAGTAGACGAAGATTGAATTACCAAATTAATTAATTATTTGGTCTGTCGCACAACCCACCCAATAGCTTGTAGCACTTCAACACACAAGGATGTCAGCAGAGTGCTAAGCATTATAAATACCAGACCTAAAAATATAATCAATATTGTTTAAACAGCCCATTATCAGTGCCTTGTCATCTCCATGTGATAATTCTCCACTGCGAGTTACACTTTCGACTTCCGCCTGTTGCTGACACATGGAAAATTAACCAAATAGATTCAAAGTTATAAAGAATAAAGAGTATTTGTATGAACACTACCGTCTTATTTTGTCAAGCCTTGCAACCTAGAACTAGACTCATGTAGTGTTTGAGAATTGATATTGCAGTAGCCTGTTTTAAACGCTGAAGGTCGCTATTGCACATACATACCAAACTGTACATATATCAACTTTAAATGTTTATATATATGCAATTTATTTAAATAGGACATGAAGCTAAAACGATTCAAGTAACCAAAGGGGAGAAGCAGTGTCGCAAGGGTCCTTCCGACACCGCCGCCGGATGATTGACTTTCAACCTCACGTTCTGATTCAAGCCATCATTTTTCCATCTTGAAGTGGTTACTTAAATCTTGATCCTGCTGGCCACTTCTCCACATCGCATTGCTTTATTGTAGAGAAGAAAGTGAGGCGTGTGAGGAGCAGATGTCTCAGGATTAAGTGATCTCATAAACCGTGGAGGGACTCAGTCCCTGGAGAAACACGAAGAAGATGTTTTCTCTTACCTGGGAACCACTTGGAAAGTTAATTAGACCCATGCCACGCTCAGTGTGTGACCACGTTAATGGGTTCATTCAGGAAATGGAAGGTGACGTGTATCTTATTTCCTCACACGTTTCTAATTCATCCATAAACATTATTTATGTTTAGCTCAATTGGCCGAGTCTCACAAAGAGAAAAGATTTATCTGCTCATTTCTGAAGCAATAACAATTATGACAACTCCTGGTAGCTGAACTAAAAATCATAAATCAATTAAATTAAGTTACAGGCCACAGCGGCACACAGTGTTGCCTCACAGCAAGAAGGTTCGGTGTGGAGTTTGTGTGTGTGTGTGTGGGTTTTCTCCAGGTTCAACTGTCAAGTTCAAAAACATGCAGCAGTTAATTGGACACTCTATATAGACTGCAGGTGTGAGAGTGAGTGGGTACTCTTCTCTGTATATAACATTAATAACAATAATAATAATAACAATAATAATAGGTATAAATCACCACCTGATGCTCCTCCAACCATGATATGTCATAAAAAAGGAACAAAATGATTTATTTGTCCACTTCTATTTCTCTAAAGCAAACTATAGACAAGGCATCCTATTATTTTGCATGATTAACTTTTATACAGCGTCTAAAGCTGCTGTTCAACTAATTGAAAGCGTTAGCGATGCTTGCTTTTCTGCATTAAAAAGTGAACATTAAAAGTATCTCAATCCTTGCTGCTGAGTGGGGGGAAAAAAACTGTGTCTCCGTGATTCATGAGGAAAAACAGTAACGCTACACAAAGAATATGTGGAAAAACATCGCAAAAGGTATGATTTCAGACTGGTAAATCAGAATGATGTGGAGAGAACAAAAGACTGAAGGGTGGAATGGATCATGAATTCCTCACTCTGCATCAAATTGCCTCCCTTCATGTTGGTGTAAGATGAACAGTGTTGTTATCCACAAAGGAACGGGGGAAGCATAATGGCTGGGAAAGCAGCAAATAAACGGTGATATTTTTCCTCCACCTTTGTTACCCTCTCTCTTCCACTTTCTCTGCTTTACTGGGTTTAGTCCAGAAAAGAAAGCCAAATTGAGCCTGTTGGAGCTAAATGTATTCTTATCTCTGCTGTGCAGCTTCCTAATACCACCACATCAGCAGCCACAACAGTCCATGTGAGGCTAATCAGGTTAAATGAAAGAAACGAATAACGCAAAAGAAGTAAATTGTCGGCGAGAGACACGCTTCACGAGCCCTGCTGCCTGCACAACATCATGACATGTTGCCTTTCAGAGTCAAGGTAACTCGATGTGTCCTCACCTGAACACTGACATTTTCTGATTGACACTATATAAACCAGCATAAGTTGAATTATTGATGCCATGAAGGCTTCTGTTTTCTCTTGAAGATTCCAGAAAGAGCTGCATTCGATACATTTTGCAGCACGGAGTGTATTTGGAAAAAAATAACCCTACTTTTTGTGCACATAGCTGTAAAAGACTACAGTTGGATATGTAGAGGGAAAATGGGATGTATATTGTAAAAACAACAGTAAAAACAAGCAACGAGCTGAAAGTTGCTAAAACACAATAATACACTGCATAATAATCTATTGCAAATACTCATATGCCCTGTCTCTTTATAATATTGTCTCAGAAATATAACAACGGAAATCTAAATCACTGTGGTAAATGGGTTTACTTGTGATAAAAAAAAAGAAGAGGAGCTTACCCAAGCTTGATCCCCATCTCATTAATGCATGTTGTGAGCCTGGAGGACACTCATTAATCATCCGGAGAGGGACATGCAACATATACAGCTGTCACACTGATCCATGTCCCGCTCTGGACCATTTGTTTCTGCGGGGCCGATATCCCCTCATCCACCAGGTGTCAGTATTCTCCCATTGTGTTCACGTACCACTCTGAAAGAAACAGTTTGTCACATGTAAACAAAAGAAGAAGAAGAAGAAGAAGAAGAAGAAAAAAAGAACGCCTTCGTTAATGCTTTACTTTATAGTTACGATACTACCCCTGGCAACAGCAGTTGAATCCAAGTAAATCATTGGTCTAAATTTAGCCCCAAGTTATTTAACGTGGACTGTAATTGTTATCAACAAACTTTTATGGGACCTGTGTCACTCTGCAAGTTTACTCTGAGCAGGTTTGCACCGGCATCTGTTACACACTAGTAATCTGCTATTGTCCAAGTGACAATAACTAAATTACACCTTGCGGGCATGAGGTGACACACGTGTCATATAAGGTCACCCAGAGAGCTTTGTGTTTCCAGTAAGAGCGTTAGGGCTGGCACCGTTTCCTCCTATTTTATTGTATTACAGTAAGGTCCTGTACACTAAACCTTTCCCGATCAGTGACTTTGCTTTGGCGAGACTAGATTCTCCAGTAAAATATGGAATCACACTTCCATTTTAGTCGGGGGTGCTTTGTGTTAAAGCTACAATGCGTGAGTTTTGATGTCGTTGTGAACAGAAATGATAACATTATACCGATCAGAGCTGACCGAGGGAGCGCTTGTGTGTATACACTGGCGGTGCAGGGGCAGGGACGCAATTAAAGACTCAAAGGGCTGAACAACTGGGGTTTTTTTGAGCAGTAGAATCCATTTCTGACACTTCTTTGTGTTTTCAGTCATAACTGCAACCTCACTCTTCTAGTGCAATGATTCTGTTGCCTCCGTCTGTCTTGCCATGAAAAAAAAATAATACACTACCTGTGTGCCGTGCAGGAATGTCAACACAAGAACACCACTATACTCACAGTACGCAGACAGAGCATTGTAGCATTATTTAGCAATAGCATTATGTATTATATTTGAAAGCGACACACTAGAGTTTTAACCATGAATAAGGATCCATTGTCTCGAAGGCTCAAGTTCATTCCAGCTTTGATGTGGACAATGTCAACGCCCATGACTTGTAGGAGGAAAATTCCTTTGTTTTTGTTTCGGAGGGCCCTTGTGCCCACTTTTTGTGTGAGAACAAAAGGTCCACTTCATTATCTTATTTTGCTCCGTTTGCGCGGGTGGACACGATCTCCTTTCCAGAGCTGTTCTGACTCATATACAGTACTTGTATGGGAAACAATCAAATAAACAATCATGCAGTGATTCCCAGGATAGGACCCATTTTGCACGGCACTGACATCTGCTGACTGGTATTTCTGCACAGACCCCACGCTCTGCAACCAGCATGAGAAGACTGCTGTCACTGAGTTGTGTGTGTGTGTGTGTGTTCATTCCCGTAGACATGGCCCTGCTGCCAAAACAAACAGCACTGTGGCATGGTCACTATGTGCCCTTTCCTATCTTAATCCACTCAGCCTGCGCCCTCCACCAGCAGGAGGAGGTCACTCCCACTGCAATTCAAAACAGGGACGCTAAACAGCTCACTGTTAAATAGGCCGTTGTGGGGGATGAAGATGCAGAGGTGAAGCCAAGATGGGAAGCACGGACATGAGTTCATCGTTGGCATTGCCGCCAGCTCTCCCTGCTATTCACACATAATCCGTCTCCATGCAACCCCCTCCCCTCCCCTCCCTCCATTTCCACTGTATCTTCTGATGAAAACAGACAGGAGGAGTTTGCATTTTTATAACATCTATGTTAGAGCCAGGTGTTACACTAAGAAAGCTGAATGTCAAAACATTGAAAGCGGTTTCATTTTATTTATTTATTTTTTCTCTTTCCACACACGTCTCCAACCCTGTCTGATCATGTTTCTCTTAACCTTGCCCCTTGTAGGAAAACGAGTCAGTCTGACCTTGATTTTACAATTCAGTTTGACTATGGAGCAACACTGAAATATTACAACAACAACAACAACAACGGAGACTGTAGTGCAATCAGTTTACCAAACCTCTCCAAGATAGCCCCTCAGGCTGTGATGGCGCAACTCCTGCGGCTCAGCTGTCAATACTCTTGAATTTCCCATAGTAGTTAACAAGTTAATAAATAACCAGCTGAGTTTCCAAAGAATTCACCCCGATAAGCTGGGACTGTGTCATGTGCTGGCCATGCACCTGAAGTGTTCTAGGCTGGTTACTTGGAAAGAGGAAACAGAAATATTACAAGCATGATTCATGTGAAATGACACAAAATAAAAAATGTCCCTTTTGATGGGTTTAAAAACAACTACATTTCATTTCTAAATAATTTCATTAGTGTGTGTCCCTGGTTTATAGTGAATTTTAGACACTTTTTTGTAATGGAAGGTTATTTTCCCCACGTGTTATTGCTACGTTTTTTTTATCATTAACGGTCCGTATTATGTGTCTTTCTAGTCTGGATGACCCCCTCACTCGCTTAACACCACAATTTTGCCATTCACTTCACTCATTTATGCAGCGCACCTTCATTCAATGCCATATCTACCACGCATCTTTCAAACCCATTCACCTGCTGCCAGCAAAGCCTTCAGGAGCAACAACTGGGATCAAAATGAGGGGAGGATGAACCACTTCTGTCCCTCACTAGATTCATGTGTAAATGCTAAACCCATGTCTTATTCAGAATAAAAACAACTGTCTTCTATCTACTGACCAGTGAGCGACCCGTGTTAGAGTTTCCAGTGAAACGGACTCCCCAGAGCCTCAGAGCCAGTAAAGAGACTGGTTTGAAATTTATAAAATAAATAAATAAATAAAAAAAAATAAAAGATGTACAGCTGCAAGTCGCTTATTTACAAAAGTATCATAGTTGACATAATTGTCACAAATTGACAAAGGCACAACCTCAGTAATGTACAGAAGAGGGTAATTAAAATAACATAATTCAATTTAATTTTGCACATTGATTGATTGACGGGGAGATAAACCAGTAAGTTCCTGTAGCCTCACTCAAACAGTAAAGTATGGCCACATTTCCATTTTGGGACGGGGGGGATTAAATAAATGGTAAGAATATGTTTGTAGCCATTGCACTTTTTAAAGTCAGGATTGAGCCGCTATCCTGTTTGGATAATTCTGTGATCAATAGGCCGAGGACATTATGTGCTGGGAATTTTCACCTCAGAGAGAACAACACAGATTCTCTCTCACACACAGAGAGAACGAGAGAGAGACAGACAGACAGAGAGGACATGCATGTGTCAGTGAGTTGATTAACAAATGGAAGTGTCTCTCCCTGGTCTCTCTGCTGTCATCTGATCCACTCATGCAGCTCTATGCATTACCTAAGGCCAGGGGAGCTTGTGTTTCTCAGGCTCAGAATAAATGGAGTCTGGTCCATTCTGCAACAATATCTCCCTACGATTCAAATATGACCATTAAGACAGCTTGGCCATTTTATCTGTGCTTCTTCTTTGTTGTTGGACAACAATAAAAGGATCTACTGAAATTGTTTTCAACTTCATTTCCATGTTGTGACACAGTGAGCCATTCACAGGTGCTAGAAGGTAAATCTAACCGGCAACATTTCAGTTTAAATCTTACATTTGTGTCTTTGCAAGTTGATTGTGGGTAAAAAGAAAAAGTGGACTTACAGTGGTGATGTCATGATGTGAGAGTTGGTTGTTTGGTGGTTTGGTAACTGGAGATGAGAAGGAACAGCACAGGCACACTCTGGCCTTACAGATCACATGTGTTTGAACAAACCAATCAGAGGCCAGAAAGACTGACACTCAGGTAAAGGTGTGTGAGAAGCTGAGAGGCAGATTCAACAAACCATTTTAGCTGTTTTTTAATCAATAGTTCACACATTTAAATGTAAATATAGGAATTGGTACAACTGTGGCTCAACTGTTTACCTAACTTTACACTTTTGAATACCAGAAAATAAAATCTGAATGATTTGATAATTGGACAAATGATTTTGTGTCTCCTGACTGATCTTTACTGAATTTATTTTGTGAGCTAAAGCACAGAGATGTTATTTAGAAAGTGGAGGTTTTCTCCTTACATGCCAGATTTCTTCTCCCGTCTGTTTGTCTGTCTGTCTGACTGTCTGTCTTATGTGTATGTGTGTGCATGCATCTGTATGGACTTGCATGTGCATGATTGTATCTGCTCACTTGACTGGAAATGCTTGACTGACTCACCAGAGGCGGCCTGGTGAATGGAGGGCTTTGCCTTGCGTCACTCTCATCCAGCTCTGGTCAGACAGGCACTGTGGTCTGTCAGGCTGCCTGACCACTGGACCTGTTTGCGCAGGTCACCTGGTTGCCACAGTAACAGTGTGGTCAGTTTTTCCTGTAAAGAGTGGAATAACAGATCCATATCCTGCAGCCTTAGCTGCTTTTCATGTGTTTGCATTTAAGCAATGTTTCCGTCGTTGTCTGTTTTCTCTTATATCTGAACAACTGATCCACCTCTCTCCCTCTCTCTCTCTCTCTCTCTCTCTCTCTCTCTCGCTCTCTCTCTCTCTCTCTCTCTCTCCCTCGCTCTCTCCCTCCCTCTCCCTCTCACAAATGCAGTGCTTTTAAATGCTGCACTATTATAGTCTGTTATTGACCTTGCAGCTCCACGTGTGGCATCTGTTTCCTGCGTCAGGACGCCACACCAAAACGTTGTCTGCTTTTCAGACAAGCCTGACAACACTGACTGACCTGACTGGGATTTATGAAAAAGTTACCAGAAGTTAGAAGAAAAATGTCCACAAGTGGAAGAGAGTGTTGTGTACGGCTCCAAAGCTTTGGACCAGCAACAGCAGATAATCTCTGCCAAGTTAGGTGGAGCGTGGCCATAAATTGCTTAAAAAACAAACAGTAAAATCTTAAAAATCAGTGCTAAAAGGAAACCAGCAGCCAGTGGAGTGTATGTGAAGAACAGATGTGTTTGTTAAAGCACAAGTACGGTAGATGCATTTTGAACAAGCTGAAGGTGTGACAGAGAAGACTGGTGAAGACCAACGTGAAGTGCATTACAAGAGTCAATTCTTGAGCTAATACATGCACGAATGGCCTGTTCAAGATCACGCTGGTTAAGGAATGGATTTACTTGAACATAATAATATACAATATGTAAGGGTTCGTAATAAAGGAGGGTCCTTGTCAGTCATCCATTCCATGCATGCATAATCAGCATCTCATTCCATTCCTGCTCATTTGTATGACCTTGTATTCTTTAAACGATGGGTTGTACATACTGTGTGTAGGTACCAGCAGACCTCCTCAAGCAAGTTGCCATGGTAGCTGTCTCCTTGAATGTCTCTCTTGACCAAAAAAGGATTGCGCCACCAGCTGGACTGGACAGTGTTCAGCTACGGGGAGCATGCGCAGTCGGTGCATATAGTCGACGTGCACTTGAAGTGGAGGTGTGCTTGTGTTCCTTCACAAAGGGGCCGTGTCATGTGGACCCTACCGGACGTCATGGGTCTTCCACATCCAGACTGACCACCGTCAAGTGACAGCAACAAGAAGGAGGAACACAAGAAGATTACAACAAAAACCAAGGGCATAGAGAGGAGCTATAAAACATGGTGCCAGTGGTAAGTGGAGAACTCACAGAGGCTGTGACCCACAAAATCAGAGAGTGGCTCTATAGATTACAGGTAAAATATCAGAGGTCTCGATCCAGAAGTCTTAAGAACATCTTAGATACTGCACAGAAAACTCCCAGACCTTCTCCAGTTAACGTATCTTATGTGTAAACACTCCATGTGGATTTTGTGTTTGTGTGTGTGCGTACAAGAGAAAAAAAAAACAATTACTTCACATTAATCTAATGCTCGGAGTGCTTTGTGCTACAAATGGTCCTCTACCCCCTAAGATGAATATGTGACTTTATTGTACCCACATGGGAATGTTGCAATCTTTAAATGTAAATCGAGAAAATTTGGTGGTGAATCAAATAAAAATCTGTAACAGAGCTGCCGTTTAGGAGTAAACTTTCAGAATTAATAATAAAAAAAAAGAAAGATAGTTCTGCCCCTGTACATGAGCGGTCAGCCTTCCAAATGTGGTGGAAGAAAATGTGTTTTTTTGTTATTTCCTTTTAAGATGTATGATAGATTGTTTATGCAAAGACAATCAGAGCTTGCTGACCCCGTTCAGGTTCCATTTGTTAAACATTTACCAGCGCCCAGGGGGAATTCCTCTTAAATAAGCCAAATCCAAGTACAATGTTTACAGTTTTAAAAAAAAAAAAGGAGTGGCCCCTTCGTGAAAAATTGATTTTTCTTTGTTTACAAGACTTGCATCAGGCCCGACTTGTTGCCGGTTGGCTGCACACATTTACATGATTTTACCCCCGTTTTACACACTACACTTGACAAACACATGCACACATTGACGGTGACAAGAAAGTGCTGAAGAGACTAATGGACTTTTAAATCCCTCTATAAATCTCTAAATCAAAATGAATGCCTGACAGGAAATGGTGAACACAGGTGCATTCATGCAATGTGCAGAAACACTGTTTCATATCTGAGTTACTGGAACAAAAATAAGGTGTTTCCGGGTTGATTTCCAGGAAGGCCACACCAGGGAACGCAACATCCTTTAGTAGTTTGCACAAATGTAAAAAAAAAAAAAGTTTTTTTAAATAGTCTCATTTACCTTTTTAACATAAGGTCATAGCGTCTTATCCCTGTTTTGTTTCTTTTCGTGCAAGTGTCGTGGGTTTGTGGTGTTGCAACCTCGTAGTTTATGGGAAGTGACTCTGAAAATATGTTGAAAGAAGCTGACTTTTTCCAGGAAGCAGGGAGATTAAGGGCCTCTTCTACACATCTCACCTGAGTCAGATTTGCATAAAGACATGAGCTTGGCTCCTTTGATCTCCCAAGCCTCAAGCGTTTCACTCTCACTTCTCACAATATGCACCGGCAGTGTGACTTTATCTCGTGTGTGTATTTGCTTTGCGGTGTCTTTTCCACGGTTCTCTGCACCCTCAACACAAACACGCACGCATGCGAGATGAAGTAATGTACTTGAGAAAAATACGTTTTAAACTGCTCCCTTTCTCTAAATATAAACAAACACCTTTATTTGATTCTAGCCTGTAAGTGAAATGAGAACATATTCATTTGAATGCAACATACAGAAACTGATATCAGGCAAGTGCCATTTTCCCATAAGGTTAATGATTCTCACATTTTTCTCTCGTGAGTCTCTCTCGCTACTCACTATATGACAGCGAGGGTTCCTACACACTGTACTCTGGAATCCTCACCATCCCCGCATTGAGGTTTCTGTAAATCTCAAAGGAGCTGCGAGGACTCATGTTCACATCACCAACAACAAAGCGTGGTGGAATCATTCGATCTGAGTGGGCACAGCCTTAATCTGTAACTGACTAAACACTTTTGGTAGAATTCACACACACACACACACACAGTTTAGAGGAAACCAGTTGTCTGGCAGGAGTGAGCCTTCTCCTGTTATCAGAACTGCAGCTTTACACACAGGGGTCCACATACAGTGTCACTTCCTATCACTGCTCTGGGTATGAGGAGGTGGGAGGAGGAGGGGGTGCAGCTTTCTCAACCTCATGTCACACACCATGTAGTAGAGGCATGAAGGGAGGGAGGGTGTTATCTTTATTAGAAACAGCAGAATATTTAAATAAAATGTTGTTTTTTTTCAGCAAAGGACATAAAAGTCCACTAACACTCATCTGGTGCGGCTTTTATATCCACAGATTCCTGCTGAATGAGTAACACGTTGGCTGAAGCTACGTGTCCTGACTTGTGATTCATTTGTTCTTTCCAAAAAAGTTTTTTTTTCCTTTTCTTCTTGTTTTTTTCTCTTCTTTTTTGGTTGAGCAGTTAAATCATTTAAATAGCTTTATGCAAGTTTACTTACACGCTGTTCATGTACAGCCCGTAACTACAACGGACCGTATCACTACACGCACTGTATGTGTGTGTGTGTGTCTCTCTCTCTCTCTCTCTCTCTCTCTCTCTCTGTTATGGGAAGCGAGGACGAGGCCTTTCAACAAATGACGCGAGCAGCTCGGCATGCGAGGCCCGTGTTTCTACAGTGCACTTCCAATCACAAATGTGTCAATATCCTGCGTGAGTTGTAAAGTGAAACAGGCAGAATAAAGTGAAGCTTGTCATTCCTACACTGAGTGTTAATGATTTTAGAGAGAGAGAGGTGTGTGTGTTATGTTTTTGCATACAACATAGTCATATTTGCGCAAGGCACACAGGTTATGACCAACATTTAAAGGGTTTCCTGATATGCCACAGGATGAGTCACACTTCTCAGAGGCTGTAATCAGTTCCTTGAATTGTTACTAAGAGAACAACTGCCCCTCCTCTTCCCCCGCTCCCTCCCGTCCTTCTATCTATGGTCGTCATTTTCTCATTCATGCAAAGTGTGTCATAATCTGCCCAGATAGTGACTGACTTTACATGTTACACAAAAAGGGTTTTATTACTGCCGCTTTTTTTTTTTTTTTTTGGTCTCACTTCTAAAGCACATGTCCTTTCACTCCACTTTTCATTTACCTGTCATCAACTGTTTTATAACCTGTATGATCTCATTTCCTTTCCCCGTTTGTTTACAATTAAAATGCTAAGCAGGACAACTTGCTTATGTGTCCTTTCCCTTTACTTCTGTCAAAGTGGAAACTGCTTGGTTATAGAATCGTATGTATTGTTCAGACCGTCTAAACAAAATAATGACACCCTGCTATGGTCCAAATGAGATGAGATTACAGTGAGAGAGATACTATCGCATGCACAGTTCTGTGGAAACATTTCAAAACCTATGACGTTTGCATGTTGTTTCGTGGGAAATCCTGAACGCGGCACATCACAAATATTGCCAGAATCACTAATTTTTCAACAGAATAGAAGTGATTCAGGTTCACTGTAACACAACTGTTAGTTTCCAGCTAATTTCAGCCACACTCATCAATGTGCTGTGTCCATTACGGAATATTTCAGCCTTCTTTGTCCTTTCATAATATCAGCTAGAAAAAAAAAATGACCCACTTCCCCTCTCGTTACATGGTGACGGTGTCAAAAAAGTTCCAAAACCAAACCTCACGCTCACATATGTGATCGCTGATAGTGAACTTCCCAGCAGAGCACGGGTATCACAACTGTTCCTCCTGCAACTGATCAGTTTGCTGCAAGATATCGCATCAGTGTTTTTTTGGTGCACCTGTGCCGCCACTGTCACCTGTCGTTTCCGTAATTTCATACTTAATGCACGGAGCTATTTCAGCACTTCCTCTGGCATTTAAATTGAGCAAGTGTGTTTCTAGTTAGAGGCATTTTGCAAGCACGTAGTGTACATTATAGCATCCTTGTGCCGGGATAAACATGCTGTAAAATGGTGTATGTAGCAATGCTGTTTTCCTGTTTTGACCAATGTTGCAATTATTACATTAGTTCCAGTATAGGCCTACTTCTGTAGTTGCACTTCCCGCATGGACAATGATTATGTTTAAGTGCTATCTTAACTGAAATATAGATATATATATGTATATATATATATATACATATATATACATATATATAGTAGATGGATGTAGATAAAGTACATATATTTGTGACATTATGTGTCCAGACAGGATATGTGCATAGATGATGGGAATAGTCATCACTCCCTGTTTACAGTCAGTGTGTGTATTTAGTGACTCAACCTGCAGGAACTGTAATCACCTTTATTCATTGCGAGGTTTTCTGGGGTAACGGCTTGAGATTCTTCTGGCCAGTTATTATAATTGCAAACAGAACCTAATATCTATGCCGATGTTTTATGGAGCTATTTTTTTAGTAATGTTTAGGCTTCGGTGGAAAATAAACAGCCTTAATGGCTTTTTCTGTTTAACAAAGAAACAGGAAGACTTCATACTGAACTATTTCTTAGCTACCAACACACGAGCACAGAGACGAGTGACACTGAATTAGCATTTAGAAATACTGGAAATTATCTCTGAACTGACTAAGCTCACTGTTCCGTGTTTTCTCCGCCTTTGAGTCAGCCTAGTAAAAAAAGGAGTGGGCCTGTATGTATCCTGTCCTCAACTGACCTGTGAGCTCATTTTCTAAACTACAGAGTTTACGTACACCCACAGGCGCGAAATGGCATTCTTTAACAGTTAAATATTCGACACATATTGCTGAAGTTCCATTTGTACTCTTTCTTTTTCCTCTAAGTTTGTTACCTAGCAACATTCTGGGGCTTCCTCATGCAGGACAGTTTCCAAAACTGTGAGTCAGCTTGGTGCAACTGCGATTATTGTTGTTTTCCAAAACGAGTCGCGTGTTCACATCTGAATTTCCTTCCTTCCATGTTATGCATTAACATACTTGGGCACAGTCTACAAAGGCTGCATTTCTATGTTTACCTTACGGTGCGGCCCATTTTTGTTTTTTGGAGCAGACATCAGAAAGGGCCTTCTACTATACTTATTAATAAGACGCCATGGTTGCTTGCGTAGTTCATGTGAATCACTTGCCAGCACATTAATTCCTCCTCAGCTGTGAGGCCTCAAGAGAAAAACAACCCCAGTGCTTATTAGAAAAAAGAACTTTGCATAACAAGTGTTGGAATGTTATGGAGTGTTACAGTAAATGTGGCGCTGTTTTCACTGAGGAGACACACTTGCTGCGGGCATACAAATTCTCCCCGCATGGTTTCTCCTCCACATGTAGCGAAAAATTCAAATGACATGCACTGACTGCGCGGTTGGCTGTAATGGACAGAGAACACTCTAATTTAACCTTTGCCACGCTAGTGTACAAAAACTCCAATTACCAGTACATCATGGCATGGATGTAAAAACAGGTTGGATCAAACATCAAACATCAAACAACACTTGTACAGCTTAATTGGAAAATTACTCCTGTCAGGGAGTGGAGGAGGGGCAGTGTTGCCAGGCGTATGATAATTATCGACAATTAATGGGCAATGGGAGGTAGAGATGCTGTTCTGTCAGAGGTGCTTTTTTTTTTTTTCAACCATTCTGTTAGATTATTTCATTAAAACTGTGTTATAATATTCACGATCTACGATAATGTGCTTTTGAAGCAAATGGTCCTGAACCACGTCAGAATGCACGTATGATCATTTTCCTCAAGTAAGATAGTTTTAAGCCGCTGTTACTTGAACATTGGCAACACAATGTTAGTTTCTTTGTAACATACCTGGATAAAGCGATTCATAGTCCGATTACTCCTGCATGTACGCTTAGTCCGACCGTAGTCAGACTTAGCGTACTGCGCATGCACCAAAAGTTCCTCCCCGGTTGTAAAAGGAGACGACGTATAAACTGCAGTACTGTTGCCGGAACGGAAACCATAAAGACAGCACAGCAAGCACTAAAGCCATGTTAGGTCTTTGTATCACGATTAGCATGTACAGCAGGTACAAAACATACAGAACCACAGGTCTTCTGTGACATGAACATCAACAGGAAACTGATTCACTACACACTAGCCCATAGAGAGATACAGCGCCACCTACGGAGGCGGAGTCAGACGTACACAGCAGATAAATGGACTTTCTCCTCTTGTATACTCGGACTCTGCAAGTTGCCCGTTTGCCAGTCCTAGTCGGACTACGGCCTTAGCTTGATTAAACTGTGCATGTAAACGAACTGAATGAGCAGAAGCAAATTCCACTTGACATTAGGTGAGAGGATCAAAGACCTACATAAACAAACAATCATTTGCGTTCACATTCACGCTTACTGGCAGGTCCTCTAATTAGCTGTACTTCTCCCTCTGCATGTCTTTGGATTGTCAATACATGTTGTTGAAAGAAGATTACTGTGTAAGTCTGACTGAAACCAATCATTCAATGTGATTGGGAGTTGAATTAATACTGCATGTATATACTGGATTCAGGTGGACTCAAGCTGGCCTCTGCACTCTGCGTATGCTCCGCTGATGCTGTTGGTACTGATGCTTCAAGAACTAAATATTTTGAACTTAATGGATGGTAGAAAGACAAAGAGAGGAGCTTGACATGCTAATTACAACTAGAGTTGTTGTCTGTGAAGCAATAGGTCAACCAGTAAATGCCTGAAACCAACGAGCTGAAAAAGGGGCCCACAGGAAGGAAGCTGCGGTGGACACACGTCATTCCATATATTGATTACCTTGTCGCGCTTGATTACTTGGATAAAGACCAATTAAATGGCAGAGCTGAGCTTCAACTATTGCATTGAAATGTTCCAAGAGGGAGGAAGATGGAATATCCGGGGAAAAACCCATGTACATATTATGCTAAATCAACAAAGAAAAGGTCTCAGTAAAACCCGGATCAAACCAAATCTTTCTTCATGTAAATGACTTCAGTCTCTTTTTTTTCCTGATATGCAGACAAAAGTCCCAGTTTCTAGCGTACACACACTCTTGCACACATAGAAACAAACATTTCACGGCAATGGAAACCACCAAGTTTTTTTATTCAGGACAATGATCCAGTTGGGTTTTCCCATCTTGAAAAAAAAATAAATTCCTGAAGTTTTGTTTCCTCTCAGACCAGTGAGCCCTTAATGGTGGGCTTTGCTGTCATAGCACTGACATTTGAGGTTTAGGTTTGTTATGCTGCGAGAGTCGGCGTGCAACTGGACCTGCTTTGCAGTCGGTGTGTGGGCTCTGTGGGGGCCTGCCGGGACAGTGTCAGAGTGTTCGCTGTTCACTCTGTTGTGTTTCCATGGAAGTGGCAGCAGCTGTTTCTGGAGCATTCCCCGCACCGTACACTTTCCTGCAATGTCGTCAGTGGACGTCTCCATGGCGATCACTCGTACCTCATGTCCTAACAGGAATTTTCTGCTGAGAGTCTTGTTGCAAGCGGGGGACTATTCCTGAGCCTAAAAGCTTTGACATTTCAGATTTTGTCGCTGTTATTGTTGTATTGCCATGTCTAATTAGATTAGAATTGCTAGTCACTCATAAGAAGTGATAAGCTCAATGTAATACCAACACTCATATCATATAATCTAAGTTTCCATGCTCAGTTTCCAAGTACAGGCTAAATAATTAGTGAGCTATAATCAGCTGCATCTTGGTGGTGGTGTCAGTAGCCTATACTATGGTTGTTTACATATTTGTAGAATGAATAGTTGGTGATAATTATCAGTAATGACAGTAAGAATAATAATATAACTTGACTGCTATGTCAGTGTGTCTGCAGCTGCTATTGTTATATGCTTTGTTTACATAATAGACAAATACACATAGATTAAACATGACACATACACAGTAACCATGTAAAAATAATTCGGTTTTCAGCAAATTTATATTAAATCCCCAACTGCAAAAATAAAACAATACTTAATATTGTGTAATTAATCATTACAGTAAGTACTGTTATTTTTAGTGTTTGCACAGTATAAACATCAGACACTATTTTTTCATTTCATCATCTGCCAGTGTTTTTCCCTTTTCTGTCTCTCTCTCTCTCACACACTCTCTTTATTTAACACCGTGATCCAGTAAGTGGCTCAACTCTTTGCTGACGTACCATCCCGGCACTCTGCGATTTGAATGCACTCAAGGTCATTTCAGGTCACCTGATGACCTCTGTTACAGGAAGGGCAGCCTCACTAATCTCTGGTTTCAGCTTTTTTTTTTGTTCTCTTATCATAATGCTGCATCATGAGCAAACACACACACACACACACACACACACACACAATCACATACACTGAAAATAAAAGCCATGTTTTTCATGCACAACACACACACACACACACACACAGCAGTCATAATATACTGAGTCAGTGGCTTGATGTATTGAATGGCTCCTCTGGCTGTCACATTATCAGGGAGTTTCCAGTTAACCAGCTCACTTATGGTCTACACACAAATGTGTCTTTGGGCCTGTTCTTATTCTTGTGACTGAATTCCAGCGTTAGATCAGGTTGCATGCTCCAGACATACAAGAGCTCTCTACAGGGAGCCAAGCTGATTCATGGAACAGCAGCAACAACATGCAGAAACATGAGTCTATGTATATGACAATAACAAATCAAGTTTCATGTGTGGAAACCTGTCATTCTGTATATCTTGGCCCAGGAGAATCGTACTGTTTTTAACTGTGGTAGTACTGCATCTGTGTTGTAGGAAACATTTAGTGTTCCAGAGGGAGCTACACAAAGTCGGATTCAATGATGGCTGGGAATTAAATGTACAGTACAAGATAGAAAATAAAAAATAGATCTGGAGCTGCGGCGTATAAGAGACCAGCTCCAATCATCAATTGAGATTGGCAAGAAGCTGCTACTACTACTACTACTCTAAATGACGACTA
Source organism: Solea senegalensis (assembly GCF_019176455.1). NCBI lineage: Eukaryota > Metazoa > Chordata > Actinopteri > Pleuronectiformes > Soleidae > Solea > Solea senegalensis. The sequence goes on from NC_058038.1 coordinate 11,040,726, forward strand.
AGTCTGACTGTAATGGAAGTGCATAATGCATTTCTAAAATGCTTGGCAGCTCATTCACACTATTGTTTTGAACTTTTCTTAATGGTGTACTTAATCCTGCATGTTTCATTTTAATTTACGACCATCATACACTGTCTTTGTCTCAATCTCAGTCTTCGTGTGTCCGCTCTGCAGTGGTTTGTGGTGACCTGTCCAGGATGCACCCGGCCTTTCGCCCTGTGTCTCCAGCAACCTGCAACAATCATGTGCACCAGACAATGAATGAATGATAGATTTAACCCCGTCACCTGCAGACAAAAAAAAGAATGTAAAGTGTTTAACATTTTTACAAATATAAATGTTTAATTTTAAGTTTTTGTCTGGTAATGAGGGCCAGGACTACACCAGCTGCCGGGTGGAAAGGGAAATAAAGAAGAAATAAAGAACTTGAGTTGAATTTCATTGCTACAGGCAAATTTGACCAACTCTGCATATTAATAAAGAAACGTGTTGCTTAGTAGTGTTGTTCATTGAGGTGTTTTTGATACTTTGGGAGAACAATATAGCTCTAAGGCTAAAAGCTACACATAAGCGACTTCTTGAATTTGCAAAACAAACATAATATCACCACATATTGAAAAAAGAAAACAATCTTTATCATCTAATGCTTCCTTTGTTAACACTGACTCTCAATCACCATCTTAAAACACTGATCTCCACAAACTGGCGAGCCATTTGCATCAGTTTTGTGTTTTATCATTCGAACGTTATAGGAGTGCTCGGGTCACCTCAGTTTATGAACATTGGGTTATCTCCTCTTAACTTCAGATTGTGTGAAGTGTTCAAATGACATGAACGTCTGGTGTGTGTAAACAATAATGTAACACTACTCAACAATCCGAACACAAACCGCTTATCTTATTTATCCACTTATCTACTGTGAGTTATAACTGTGACTGTAAAAAAATAAATTCTCAGTAACTTCAGAGGAATGATGGCCACGGTACCATGTTACAGATGAGTATCTGCCAGCTGTTTGATGACATCAGACAAACTTGGAATGGGGAAGAATTAAATTGTATTTTCTGAGAAATGGTGCTTCTGGAGAACATGTATTTGCAGACAACACACATGAGGAAGGGTTACTGTACTGTTTCGTCTGGCACATGGTTTTGCTGATGTGACGACATCAGACCTAAATAAAAATATGCTTGGCATTATTAAAACACAATCATTGTTGCTGCCAGGGGTTTCTCAATTAAAAAAGACAAAATTCTTTAATGACTTTTCATCTCATTCCTATTCGTTCCCATTAGTGACAAATTCACATAATAAAATAAAGAAAAGACAACATACTGGCTCACTAGTACCAAATATCTTTCTCAATGTGACACCTCATAAGGTGTTTGCCTTCAAGCAGTTGACATGACATATGAATATCTATTGATTTTAGGATTATTGGAAACATTTTTGGCTAATGCAAATACTACACACGTCTCTTTTTTTTTTTGATGTTTCAATGCAGAAAAGTTACTCATCTTTGAGCAATGACCATACATTTTTAACATAACAAAACGCAAATAATCTAAGAAACAACCAGACTTCCGCAACTACACGGGGCTTTTTTTCCAGTTTAGCAGGAAACCCAGCCCGTGATGGCAGAACTTGATAAATTAGGGCAGTTCACAGAGAGGACGTTCCCATTAGCAGTGGAAAGGTCAACTGCCTATGCTCCAAAGCAACATTTGCAGTGGTGAAGAGGCCACACGGTTGGTGTAGTTGCACTCTGGTCTTTGAAGCATGAAGACCCAGTCAGAAGAAAGGCCTTTCTGCATGGAGTTTGCATGTTCTCCCCATGTTCTCCAGTTTCCTGCCACGGTCCAAAAACATGCAGATTTGGGGATGAGGTAAATTGGACACTCTAAATTGTCAATAGGTGGGAGTGTGAATGGTTGTCTCTATGTGGCCCTGTGATGGACAGACAACCTGTCCAGGGTGTACCCCACCTTTCGCCCTATGACAGCTGGGATTGGCACCAGCGCACCCTCATGTGGAGGATGTGGATGGAATATCTGGTGAAGAAAAGATTGCCTCTGTCACATAGAAAACAGTGGATGTCGGTTTGTCTTTGGCTCAGGGGACAGAGGGCCGAACAAAACGACTGTGCAGCGGATTGGGAAAGCAAGAGCAACAGTCATTTGAGGCTTCAAATGACAAGGCATAACTTGATTTAAGATTAAAGATACATCAATACATCAACCAAATACTGGGCTTGTAGCAGTGCTCATTTGATGGAAAGGGCTCAGAAAAGAAAGTCACGTTCCCAAAGCATAAGTATTGTATTTCACATGACCTACTACAGCTTTAATGGTATCAGCATGTAGCCCTGAACTTTGACCACCTTCTGCAGACTCATATATACAGTACATGAATACACATATACTGTATATACATATATATGTTGATATATACATATATATACGTACATAAAATTCACCACAGTTGCCTTGAAGTACACAGGTCATATGGAAATATTGTATTAGTTGGTTGTTATGGTGATAAGAAGCCGCGCTCCGCAATAAATGGGCAGAGAACTAACGTAAGCATGCTGCATTTCCACAAGCACACCCTGTGTCATGACGATAGGTAGATTATTTATAGAGCAAACTGTTTGACTTCTTTTGTCACTAAATGCTTATGGAAACACTAAAGTGTCATGTGTATTAGTGAAGCTGCATTGTACAGTGTCGCAGTCTTGCCCTCTGATTAGTTTTGGCGTGTGAGCGTGAACAAACGTTGATTACGAGTGTTTCCCACAGAGACAATTTGATCAGGAAGTGAGTCAGGGTATCACCACAACAGCGCATAGCACCGAGTTTGTTAAACATGTTGCCACATCTTTTCCATTTATCACTCTCTCTATCACTGCTCAGTGTTATTTGACAGCGGATTACAGTTGTCATGCAGCTTGTAATACCCTGCTCCATAAGGGTGGGTTTGTGTTTACACAAATTGTAAAAAAAAAAAGAAGAAGACGATAATCAGACTGTTTGCTCATGGTGTTGTATTCAAGCGTCCTGTGCACAAACCAGCAAACACAAGTACGTCATTCTCACCCTGGGCCAGCCTACCTTGTGCCGCTTTGACTCAGAGGGTGTTTCCCGGCAGTGCTCAAGGACTCTTAGGGATTTCTGCTCAGGTGACTTTGTTTACATTCACTACCTGCTTGACATTTGCATGTGCAAACGGGTTCCTAGAAAAGGCAGAAAAAGAATCAGTAATGAAACTGAAGCAGCCACATTTCACAAAGCAAAACTGGAGCGACCAAAACACAATTGTGAACACGTAGCCGTGTCCGCGGTTATTTATGCACCTGTGGGGTTTGTGATAAATGTAATGAGTCTGTCACCTCACACTGTAGCTATTGTTAGTTCACTAGTGTAGGCGTACGGAACCCAGTGTGACAAGGTGGCTTTTCTTTTTTTACCACAAGCCACATGACATGGATCACATTAGCAAGGTGATGTCAATATTTCACTGTGTTCACTCGTATGAGTGGTTTCCAGTAAAACTGTAGCTAGATCTCCACACTGCAACAGGAACCATAGTCAGAGTAATACTGACTCAAAACATGTCTGCATGACACTATCGTCAACTGAAAATGGATAACACCTACCTACAAAGTTGTAACACCTACCTGCCTGCACATTTTTTTTTTTATCCCCACCTGTTGTAGCAGAAACGTAACTTATCTTGTTGTTTCACTCACTGTAGCTTTGTAGAATGTGACAAAAAATGACAAAAAAAAAACAAAAAAAAACGCACTTATGACTAGCACTTCATAGTTTGTACTACTTGAAGCTCTTACTTACTTCTAGCTCTTATTTGTACCCAAATGTTTAAATGCACTTTTGTAAGTCGCTTTGGATAAAAGCGTCTGCTAAATGACATGTAATGTAATGTAATGTAATGTAATACAAACTTCTTCTGATTTTGTTTGTTAGTTATGAAGATAGTTAGGGGAAATGTGGCGTGGTAAAAGTAAAAGTACGGATACATGAATTTTGTATGCTTTTGCATTCGCTTCATACATTTGCTGCCTTTGTGTATTTTAAAAATAAGCGATAAGGTCATTCTGAGAGCAGCCAGACACGCTCGTGCACATGACCATGAGTGGTAATGGCTTGAAAGTCTAATTTTGTAGTATTCCCTCATAGCCCTGCCTTTCATTTGCGTCACCCTGAAATACAGCAGAGCATGGATATAAAAGCATGCACAGAGCTGCTGAGGTGGCAGACGAGTTAGTCAAGGAGAATACAGTGAAGATGAAAGTGCAGATTTATGGTATTAACGTCTGAAGTTGAGCACAGGGGAGTGGAGTGCTTACAGTAAATCTGGAGGCCTGGAGAAGGAACAGGCGGAGCATGCCCGGAGAAGAGTCTTGAAGGGTGGGACTTGCGGGCTGTGGTGACTCAAGGCCTCTCACTGGTTGGCTCGGCTACCTGGCATCTGGAACTCATTACTCACAGTAGCTCCATGGCAACCACCAGTTGTGGAATTGTAAACAGACTGAGATACTGGAAAGATGAGTGGGAATTAGGATTTTCCTGTTTCTTCACATGCTCAGAGAAAATGACTAGATGCACAAACAGACTCATGATTATGGGCAGTGTTCAAAAGTCCGATTCTGGCCATGCTACTGTACAAGTTGACATGGTGAATGTTTACAGTACTGAAATCGAATTCAAATAATTTATCGCACACTTGTTCCAGCTCTTGTGAGACAATCACATTTATGTTGTTTATGAATAAAATCTCCATTCAAGAGTAACATTACAAAAAAAAAAAAAACACTTCTTCATGCTTCCCCTGTATTGATTTATTTTATCTAAACATTCATTTGAATTGCTGTATGATGTTTAGCTTCAGCGACGTCCCTCATTTCCTCTGTGGCTGCACATTTAGTCAGCAAAAAATGCAGTTCCCAAAATAGTAGTTTGCCTCTTTTGGGAACTAGCAGTCCCTTCAAGTCTGCTGAAGCACAACAAGACCTTCTTATGTCTAGTCGTGAGGTCATATGAGGCCACAGGGTTATAATTCTCAAAATGTAACCTGATTTATGTTGAATATACTTGATGATGGAAAGTGATCTCATCATTTACTATTATTCAAACACATTTTTCCGCCCTATATTGTGAATACACAGCCAAAGGACGTATCAGATATTAAGAATGTGTGTCACGATTATTGTGTTTTCATCCAACTCAAAGAGATTTGAATTACAAATGATATCATTTTCTAATATGTCTTCTCTGTGGGATCAGACAGTACTTTGTACTTTCTGCTAGATGCACGGACAATGAATGTGCTTAGGGATGACACATGATTATACGACAGTTCAAATTCATTTGTATCATTGATTATTAATATAATATCATTTTTAGTCAGGCCAAATAAAGTAGAAATACTCTTTTCAGGTTACAAGAAGCACAACTCACTTTTTTGTCATTTTATAGTAAAATAAAGACACAACAAACACATCTACACAATGATTTTTGCCTCCAGTGATGGATGTTATTTTATTGTTTTGTTGTCAAGAATTTAATAATGTATAACAGTTAAGATTTGCAGGTTAAATACTTCTCTCATCACATTTCTAATGCATGTAGGTTAGGTGTTCCATTTTGGAGCAGCAAGATATTACTTACTCCTCAAGTTGTTCATAAATGTCACATTGTCCCGAAATAAAGTTTCAATTTAGTAAATACCATTATCAGTCTGTGTGTGTGTGTGTGTGTTTGAGAAATGTTATAACATGACAGGTGTGAGTAGAATTAGAAAAATTAGAAAACCCGACATGGAAGATGCAGTGATGTCAGATTGTGCTTTGGATTCAGTGAGTGGTTGTGGGTGGAGCGTCACTGACAAAAAGATTCTCTAGAACCATGTGACCATGGACTACCAGAGAATTTCTCCTGAGCTTAGCCTGAATGCTTAAATTAGTTCTCTGCTGAATGCCAGATCAGTTTCAGATGTGTGTGCGGCTTCAGTCGTATTTCAGGTCCCTGACACTTTAAACACCTGATACACACAAGCCAGTCACAGATGTTCCAAATGATTCTGAATACTTAGTTTTATTAAGCAAAACCTACACATCACATAAATCCTGTGTGTCGGGTGCAAACAATCTTGTAAAACACTCATCATATAAATATACACAGTCGCACACATCGAGCGTTTCTCAATATGCAAAGAGCTCAGGATTACTGGGAAACCAGGATGGTTTCTCTTTAATGCTCAGCAATTTTCGAAGAAGCCTGGACCTATTTGTAATTATCACTCACACAAAGGCTGTATTTAATACTCCCTCCCTCACCCTCCCCTTTTTCGTCTGAAGCTGCATTCAGCTGGAAATGCAAAACTAATGGCTAAATGTTACATTGCCCTCATTTGGCCTGAATGTTTTCCTTGGAAAACAAGAACTTTCCAAAGCAAAGTCTAAATCAAATTTACGGCGAGGCACGCAAACGTGTCTTCTAATAGAATGTGCATTTAATGTCAACACATTCTGGTCCTGAAGCACTCACAGAGAGCAAACCACCTCAGAGACCCTTTATTTTATTGAATCCTCTACGCTGAGCCGTATTGGCTGAGAGGAAACAGTAAAGTGCTACTAAAGCAGGTGGAGACGCAGCGCCTTCCCGTAATTATGTTTGGTACGGAGGTGATTGCAGGTTCCTCTTCATCCCTCAATTCCTGCAGTTTGCAGTAAATGTGCATGTCTTCGTGGTTGTAGCCTCTCTTTGACGTTACTATATGTTTTGCAGTAGACATGTAGGATTCGATAAAATGCTACGGATCATCTCGGAATTGTCATATTATTAGATTATGAGACAAAGGACTGTTAAACCCTTGGGCTTTTATTTAACATGTATTTTATCACACTGTCTGTCGCCGGGCCACACGGTGGTGTAGTGGTTAGCACAGCTTTAGCGACGCGAAACCCTCCAGTTCTTTCTAAAAGAACCTTAAATAGAACGGCGGAAACGAAAAGAAAGGATCACACCAGACGTTTATCTCGCATGGAAACCAAGCGACAAGAATAACAGCTGACGTTATTCTTAGAAGGAATCCCCTGTCCTAATGATAATAGCCTTTGTTGGCTATTGTGCAGGTACAAAGACGGCGTGTCAAGTATGTTGTGGTCCAGCCTTCCAAACACGTTCTTCCAAAGGTCTGGAAACATTCCAGGCGATTACTGGACGTGACGTCTCACGTGTGTACTGATAAACACACGGCGTGCCTTTGAATTCCTGTGTGCAGAGGTGTAGACGCCGCTCTACCTATGACTGTATAACCGTAGGGTAGGGAACATTTTGTGTTTTGTCTGCGCGGTGCATGTGTGAGAGCATGTGCCGCAGAGAATGCAGTGTCACTCTAGAACAAAGGAGTGTACTCACACCTTATCTGAGGCCTGGATTATTCACAGTTCCGCTGAATTTAGTAGGAAGCGGCCGTCCAACCTCTTAGTAAGCGGAAGTTACCGGCTCACATCACAAAGTAATACTCGAGACTGATGTTCAAAGGAACATCAAAGCTCTTGTAGGTAATCATACACTGGCAACATGCCGGTTGGGTTCAGTGTATCTTCGAAAAACGCAGTGTCACGTAAATGAGTGTGTTTGTGCTGCCTACTAAATGAATTAAAAGGGCAATAATGACAAACAGTGAACTTGTGGTCTGACCCCGGCAGCATGGTATCCAAGCCCAGTGGGATGTGTGCATGTAGTGCCCATATGTGTTTCACTCTCAGTGAGAGAAACCTCAAGAGATCAAATAGAACACAGCGTTAGTCATTTCTCGCTGCCAAGTGGAAATGAAGTTCATCACAAGTCAAATGAAACGATGAGATCACGTTTGTTTCGTAGAAAAAATAGTGCTCTTTATTATAAATTAATGAAATGTTCCTACAAATATAAATAAGTGCAAAATTGTCTGCATCAGTCTGCTTGCTTTGTCAAACTTGTCAAATATCTTCAAGCATCCACAGCCAGTGGTTTGGCCGGAGAGAGAGAGAGAGAGAGGAGAAAAAAAGGTACATCTTTACAAAAGACAGCACAATAACCATTTCATCTTCACTCATGTAAACATTGTTTTTTTAAGGAAAAAGACACACGTTGACTCTTCGCCTTATTAGGAAGAGACTGATGTCATGTTTTTAATACATTCATGTGAAAGCTGTGGCTTCTCCGCCTGTGACACAGATACGGCCACATGTTTTGGTTTGCGTTTTCACAAAAAAATGTCTCACTTTTTTTCTTTTAGTATTAACATCTCAGCAGTGGCGCTGCTCTCTCCATCAAGATCCTGTGGGACTCAGTCATGTTGCTTTTACTCAGGCGTATTTGGCATAAACCCTTCCTCTAAACAGAATGTCAGAAACATATCTTCTTTGTACATTCAAATTAAAAAACAAAACTTCAGCCCTTAACTGTCATGCTTGACACCAATATGGGTCCAGCGTACACTTGGTCAGAGATCCAAAACCACTGCATGGACGTTATTTCATACATCCACGATTGTCATCCGCTGTCAGCAAAAGTCTGATCGTAAAAGCAAGTCCAGCTTTAATGGATGAACGACTTTGTGAGGCTGGTGTGTGTGTGTGTGTGTGTGTGTGTGTGTGTGTTTGTGTGTGTGTGTGTGTGTGAGTTCCGCAGCGTCACAGCACTCTGGTTAGCAGCAGCAGACAGAACCTGTGTGTCATCAGACTGTAGACAGCTGACTGAGCCTTACTTCGGTTTTCAGTGAGTTGTACGTCACCAGGGCTTTATTCTCTCTTTCATGCCCGCCACACTACAGCAGCGGAACTGTATCTCTGTGTGCGTCAATTGTCCTCTTCAGTCCCGCGTCTCTTTTTTACCCGAAATGTGGAACCTCTCTAGAGAGAGAGAGAGACTGACCGGCTGCTAATCTGTGAGAACTTGTCAGTACAACACTGCTCCTTTGCATGAGTCCTGGGCTCAACTGTCTCTTGTCTCTGCTCAGTCGTGACTCCTCCACACGTCGCCCAGCAGGGCTGCACTGAAACCGTGGAGTTTCTCTGTTGCACTCTAACGTTGCTGCTCCTTCAAGAGCATCACGCGAACGCCTCTAGATCGGAGCATCATACTCCTGCAGAAACTCCCTGAGAGGGTGAGGGAGTTGGTCTCTTTTGGTAGAAATGTCCAAATGTCCATTGACCGTTTTCCTGCACAGGTGCTGCAGGGTGGACAGGCTGCAGGAGAGAGGTCTGATGAGCTCCAGGGGGATCTTCTCGCCTCCAGAGTAAATGTAATACATATTCCCACTGCGAGCGTTCGCCTTGCTCTGAGGCATGTAGTAATGGACCAGCTTAAGGACGCAGTCAAAGTGGGGGACAGACTGAATGCTCTTGGGGTCTGTTTGCAGGTGAAAAGAAGCAGCGTCACACTGGATGCGCAGGTTCTTGGTGCCCGACGCCGTTTTCACACTGAGTGTGAACAGGTGTCGGTTGTCTGAACTGTCCCGGATGAGGAAGCTGCCGTTGCTCTCAGATGCCAGCACTGCGTTGGCCTCCTTCCCAGTGATGGCGCTCCAGTAAAAGCCGCTCTCCTGGAGCTTTTGGAGCGTGGCGAGCACCATCTGGTACTGTGCCTTGGAGGTGAAAGTCTTGTAACGGTGAGGCAGCCGCATGTTGGAGTCCAAGAGGCTGCTGCTCATTGCGAAGTCAAACTTGCTGTGAGTTACCATGGCGCTGTGCCCTCTCTCTGGGTAGCCTGGGGAGCACCGGGGCGCCACACAGACAAGCGGAGAAGAGATGGAGTCAAACAGAGGGTTCAGACGGTCGCGTGGGGGGAGGCGGGGGCACGAAGAGGTCAGCACGTAGTTTGTGTAGAAATGAAACCCCTGATGAGAAAGACAGGAAGGAAGGAAACAATTAATTACTATTTTCATGTTTCTTTTTTTAATGTAAATTATATTTCCATATGTGGAAGTTATACTTTTTAAACCTAACCCTATACTATAGTTTATTAGTTGTTATTTATTTTCCCTGAATTCTGTATTCTACTCCATTTCACAATTCTTTCTTTCTTTCTTTCTCCCGTGACTCTCTGCTCTGCTGGAGTGTTTTCTCGGTGACTCTCCCAGTCATTTAACTTGAAGCCGTTTCTAGGAAACTTTTGTGTGTAATCTGCCCTCGGGACTCAGGCACCACGGTCAGTTCCAGTAAAAACTCCCGATTGCACAATTTACGCACGCGATGCCCGGCTCCAGGACCCCAACTACTTCACACACACACAACACTCCATACATTCTATACGCACTTGTAAACCGTTGCTATAATAAAAGGCGTTAAAAAATAACAGTAGCTTAAAAAAACAAAGGGGGGGAAAAAAAAAGTTAATTACCTTAAATGTGTCTCCAAAGACGCTCTCTCTCAGAATAAATCCAAAATGGTGCGCAGATGAACAGACAGTTGTTGACAGTTGGTTGTAAACCTTCAAAGTTGTGAAGTTTATTTCAGTTTTTTTTCTTTTTCTGTTCTTAAGTTTCCTCTTGTGAGAGTGCGGTTCTCTCTGTGTGGCGAGCTGTGGGTTTTAAGGCAGCAGGAGGAGGAGATGAGTCCTCCTCTGTGTGAGCTGACTCCGCCTCCTTCCAGTAAAGCCTCTCTCTCTGTGCGCAGATTGACAGGAAGCGTGCTTTTATTTATTTATTTTACAGGATTCCTGCTCTGAGAAGTGCCCCCCGCCCCTCCTCCTCCAAAACGAAGTTAAGGAGGGTTTCCTAGCACTACTTATCCACCTAGGAACACATTTATCAATCAAGACCAGCATTTTTGACACTCCTATGTTGTTTTTGATATTATTTGTTTTCATTATTATTGTGTTTATTCTTTGGAAGTGGAGTTCCGCTTTAGTGTCAAGTGTGAGGTAATGATTCAGTCCGAGCTGAGACCGTTTGTGTAATCGATTTCTGAGAAACTCGTATTGTCCGTGGCTCACAGATATTGAGCAGCATTTCCCCATAGAGGGCGCCACATTTGGGGAACTTGACTAAAAGACATTTCCCACTAGCAGCAGCTGCATCCTGCTGGTAACCAGGGGCAACGGGTTGTTGTTTATGGGCTTCCCTTCGAGTATTCACAAAGCTTGCGCTTCAGTTTCCTATATTTTGTGTTTGTTTATGTGGTTGTTTCTTTATTCATCCTCATAAGGGAAAGAGCTCTCTGCATTTAACCCATCCTCACCCATCAGTGTGCAGCCACTGAGCAGGGATTTGAACCAGCAACTCTCTCAGTTCCCTTTCCACTTGGCCATGGGGCCATACTAACAATGAAAATACATAAACTGTTATTTTGATTATGATTATTATTATTACAGACAAGGATTGAACAGAATAAAATCATTTCTCCTGTTCAAATAAATCCTCTCCTGTCCCTTGAATCTATTATTATTAAATGAACACCTCCCATAGAACAAATGTACATAAAAAGAAAAAAACGGTTTGTATCATAATTTCATTTAACCCTTCATTGTGAACATGTGAACATATTTATTTATGTATTTGTGAGTTGTAGTTTTTTGTTGTTTTTATATTCGCTCACATGTAAGTGTCTTACACATATATAGACGATAAAAAGGATATTGTGTGAGTTCACCTTTGCTTTGAGAGGCCGTTGCTTCTCAGCAACACGATGACAGAGATATCATTTCCTTTTTCCCCTTCCCCTGAATGTGAGCCTTCCTTTAATCATCACTTTATTCATTTATGAATTTTCTGAAGAAGTCTGTGTGAAGGAGTTGTTGCTTCAGATAAAGTCTTATCTCTGGCAACACGTACATGTGTGTGTGTGTGTGTGTGTGTGTATGTATGACTGATACGGTGCTCACTCTCTCCTCATCGGTGTGCCTGACTCAGCCATGACAATCACGGGCCTCAGGTGCTTATTGTACTGTAGATTAACTCCAGGCTGTGGTTTCACATCACTCGCTTTGCTCATCAGTAACCTGACGAGTGCCGCAGCTTGTGGGAACCTGTAGGTACAAAAAAAAAAAAAGATGAATTAAAAAGAAGAAACTTTAGAAGATTCCTGGCTTCATTGGTTTCACCAAACCTGTGAGATGGACAGAGGGAGGGACTTGTTGACAATGGATTGACGCCACAGAGTCGGATGGTCTTTGGTAAAAGCCAGCTGTGTCCACAGACGTGAGTCAGGTGTTGTGTGATTCAGGCCATCATTAGGACATGGTTGGGGGGTTGGGCAGTAGGATAGCTTCGTAATGATCCTCTTGTTTCCAGAAAATCTATTGCATCATCGCGAGGCATTTGTTTAGCATCCAAAGTCTCCCCCCTGGGATCCAAACTGGAGTCAAATGAAGGAAAAGGAGTAACAAAAACCCCGCCACACTATTGTAGTTCCCCATGTTTCCCTGGAAACCGCATTACTACAGCATGCTGACTAAAATTATTAGCATGTCCATTGTAATTCCTCGCGGCAGTTGCACTCTTGACCAAGTGTAAGGAGGAGCAAGACTTCATTAAATTACAAACAACCCAAACAAACTTAGCCAGAAGTCGCCATGAAAACCATGTTCAGTTGGGGCGACGTGAACCAAGTGACCTCGAGCCATGAGCACACAGTGGGACTCCGGCCAAACATCTGTAGGCTGCATGAGTTTGTGCATTTCTGTGTCTTTCATTTCCAGTAGGTTTACAGAATGTAAACATTCAACCAAAAACACCAGACCTCCAGTCACATGAGTTTAAATTTCATGTGCAAAGTCAAAAAGAAAAGAAAAAAAAGTGGTGTCCTCTGTGTGAGACGAGGCCTTGCATGATAGCTCGTTGGTCTAAACCACTGTTTAGTGGAAAAGGCAGCTGTATAAGTTTTCCCACAGTGACTCAGAAATTTACTCGAGCCCATGGTTCCCGTAAAAAAAAGACGAAAAAAAAACAAAAAAAAACGTCTGGGTTTAGAGGGGTAAAAAGAGAGCGGACCTTATGAGGAAAAAAAATGTTATTCGACAAAATATTTTGCAAGGATTTCACTGAATGGGGGTTCCATTCTATGACATTACTTGTGGCGTTAGCGATTAAAAAAGGCGCCGCATTATTATTTACACAGCTGAACACAATGAGCACTGAATTCAGGTGTCTTCCCCACCATTATAAAAGGTTGAGTTCAGAGTCAAATATTTGTGTTTTCCTCTCTACAATTCTGTGGAACCACATGTGATGTTTGCAGGAAGTTTCCTGTTTCAGCAGACACATTTATTCCTGTTAGCTCTGTGTCACAATCTGTGATACGAACTTCACCTGTAGCACTTTGTTTAAATGTCACTATCAGTCTGGTACAAAGTGTCCTCATCTGTGGCTGTGTTACAGTAACACTTCCTTGTCGGTTAGGGTAAGAACGCTTGAGAATGATTACTAGTTATCCAGTGTTGTTTCCTGGTAATGCTCTCTCTCTCTCCCTCTCTCTCTCACTCTATTGTGTTGCTATCAATGTCGTCCTTTGTGTGTGTGTGAATTATGGGAAGTGTCATGTGTGGCCACCACAGTTGAACAGCAAACCACAAATCCCAAACAGGCAACAACATTTTTATTTTATTTTCTTCTTCCCACACACACACAATCAAAATATGCCATTTTTGGTATCATTTCAAAATATAGTTTTTGGTGTTTTTTTTGGTTTGTTTTTATAGTGCCAGTACTTGTGCTCTGCTAAGAACATTTTGTTTCACGAGGACCGGTCATGCTTGTCATCATTGTGCAATTCCATGAAGCATTACTGTAGATTTACAGGGAAGAATGCCTCATTATCAAAAACTATCTGTCATCCAGCCCTTGATGAGACAGCACAGCAATGTGTGAGTGTTGACTTCCCTTCCGTTTAAAGTGAAGAATATAAAAAATGCATGAAAGAAAAAAAAAAAATCATCAAAATGAAATTAAACACAACAAACACATACAAAAGCTTACACTGAGCTCCACAGACACTGTTCCTGTCACTAAACGCCCTGCAATCGCCGAGCCCGCTGCCGTCTGCACTGTCAATCAAACGTGTCTCGGCCCTTTTCTTTAGTAAGCAAAGAGTCACACGGAGCTCGACTTGAACAAGTGTAAAAGTGAGCTCTAGTGTAACATGCTGGGCACATGCGGCTCTCACATTCCTCCCCACAAATCACACGGAGTCTATTTCTGGCATGTGAGTATCGTCACTGTCACAGCTGTCTTCTGGGAAGAGCTAAAAGCAGAGCACAGAGCCATTACCTTGTATCGTTCACGCCCAGAACATTATCCACAATGATACTTGACCATAGCAGCTATTCTCAGCAGCGTTTGTCTTTTTCCTCATTTCAAAGGGTGTTCTTTTACCTTTATTCACATTGCACTAAAGCTGGGTTACAATAGCTACAAACAGCTGTGATCCAAATGACAGCCAAAATAAATGAACTAATTCCTTATTTTTCGGACATCGGCCCTGCAAGAAAATGATCAAAGATTTCAAGTGCCCGTGCAAACTGCTTCTCTCGACGTTACAGGACAACAGGAGATCACGGCTGCCTGCAGTTATCTGCTGCCTGATTTCACCTCTAGGCTTTTATTTTCCTGGCAGAGGCCAGTGAGAGGATTGTTAGTGTCCAGCGTTGTTGTGATAAGCTGCGACTGGAAAAGCCTGTGGGTCATTTTCCAGCCATTTCAAACCATGTGACAGTCGAGCCAGGGGCGTCTGCAGGGGGGCTATTATTGAGAGCAGCATCACAGGACCGACTCCCCAAAGACCTGCGCTGGAATCTCAAAACCTTTCCAAATCACATGGAGCTGATGAACGCGGTGTGGCAATGACTATTTAGACATTCAGTGCCAGCGTGTGACAATGAAGGCAGGAAACGCACGGATCAAACTGACTGCACAGTCACGGTGTGAAAGGAGAAGTTCCAAATGCAAATGTCACTGGCGTCACTGCAGAGCCTGGATCCCAATATGTCATTATGTTTCCACGGAGCTTTACTGGAAAGCTGAAGTTCAGATGATGTGTTTTTGTGATGGAAAGTTTTAAATATTGGATGACTGTGTCATAATCAAAAAAAAAGATCACGCTCACAAGATCATGTGTTGCTTTCTGTTCCATATGTCCGCACTGAATTGGGTAAAACTGCTTCTGCCCGTCCTTCATTGAGAGCTTTTGAATCCAAACTGAGATTCCTTGAGGCTTGACTGTAAATTCACTCTGTTTTCTTTTCATTTGTAACTGTGCAAAGTGCTTTACATTTGCTACTCCCTTTCTTGGCCAAAAAGAGGTTCTTAATCTCAATGAGATTTTCCTGGTTAAATAAAGGTTAAATCAATTAAATAAAATAAATAGTTATTTATTTATTAGTTGGCAGGGCAACACAATCTCCCATAAAAAATGGCTGGGTGTGTTTCCACACAGCTTAACGGTAAGCTGCACTATGTTTCGTAAAGGACTGACGGCGTCTCGCTGTAGCAACAATGTGTTATTATTAGTCTCATGACGGCGACACGTGTCTCAAGTGTTTCAAATGTTGAAAGCGCGTGGTGCTTTTAGGCGAAATGAGGACAAAGACGACGTGGATGACCGCAGTGAGGTTAGGTACATGCACAAAACGCGCCCAAGGTTTGTTCCTCCTTGGCGTCAAACAACAACTACGCTACATCACTTTTGTGAAATGTCAAAAAACAAACAAAAACAAAGTAGTCTGGGCGGAAAAATTTAGGAATGCGTGGGAACACAATTTACTGATGTTGACCATAAAAACAAGCCCACAGTTTTCTGTGGAAGCAGCTCATTACCAGTGCATCACTATTAGTTTGTGAAGCCTGAAGTTCTGAAGTACGACCAAAGCTATATTTGAATGGGGGGGGGAGTCTTACTGAGAGCACAACAACATCACCCTAAAGCATTCCATGGTTTATTGTTTTACTAAAAATGGGAGCATTTGTTTGAAGAAAATCTGAAACTAACGATTGAAACCTAAACCCTTTATGGAGACGTCATTGAAATACCTGGAAATTCTTAATTTCAGTGTCATTACAGGGCTCCACAAACCTTTTTATTACTTGAATTAAAAATATTACATTTTCATGTAGAAAATCAAGATCAATAGTTACCGTTCATGGTTCCTTGCCCGTTGAGGGTAAAACATTTTCTAAAAGATGAATAAAAAGTATAAGAAAAACACATAATAAACTTAAATACAGACATTTTACTTTTCTTTTTTTTTCTTTTTTTTTTACAACCAATGGGGTCTCCCCCTGGTGGTCATTCAACAGAATGCAAGTTTAAAGCACTTCATCTTTGGCTTTGCTTCTAAACCAGGAGCCTACAGTATGCAGGTCTAATCAAATGATACAGAGACAATATGATTGTTGCACCAGCAGCCACTAGTTATCATAAAGCTCAATTGCCTAAAGTTGGATTTATATTTATGTCACTCGACACTTTTGTGTCTTAACAAAATTTTGAAAATGAGTCTGACGGTGTTTTGAATTTATGCGCTGGAGGAATGTTTGGAAATGATTGGTCCTGTCAGCTGTTGTTGTTCATTTTTCTTTTAGAGCGTCTGTGTTTGGTGTGACAGTTGAAGACGAGACAGTTTGTGTGTTGTTTGTGTGCAGTTTCAGACCATGTTTGCGAATCTGAAAAGCGTCGCTAAGCTACCGTCTCACAGGTCTACCGTCTCACATCTCCTCATCTACCTAGTATAAAAACAAATGTTCTGTTTGTTTTCCTGTTTGTACATGTACATCCTGGATTTCAGTCAGCACCTTTCTGATCTCTCCACGTTCCGTCTGAGATAAGGACATGAGGTCATACCATCGCGGCAGCGTGTGCATCCTGCAGAGAATGCACGCCTTTCACGCTCCGCCTGAAATAACCTGTGTCCAGATCATGATCAACTGCTGCCTCAAACATCCAGACTGCAACATGGCAGATAAAATGATTGATCTGGGACTGCCTGCCTATCTCAGCTTGCCCCGCCACTGCAGCCACCATCAGTTTATCAGTATCAAATGTTTGGAGACAGAGGGAGTCAGTGACATAATCAGGATCTTCAAAAAAACAGGCCTCGATTCCCACCAACCTCAGGAATAGCAGGCTGATGTCATGGGACAGATGGTAATAAATCTGTCTACACTTTAATAGGTTGGCCAGGAGATGCTGTTAACTGAGAACACCTTGTTGAATTCATTCAAGCGAGCGAGCGTGCAGCAGAGACATGCATCTGGGACGAGTTAATGCAGACTCACATGCATGTGCCTGCACGGAGCCTTCATAGAATTGAACATAATGGATCCAAACACAGGATCACATGCAAATCCACCGTACGCAGGAGTAACTCGATCCTGAACTGTGCCAGTAAGTCTGACATTTCCAGCTAGGTTTGTAGTGTGTATCACGTTCACACACCGGTTCTGTGGCTACACTTTAGATCACGGCCGCATGACATGCGTGTCGGGTAGAGGACGGGGGACACTTTGCCGGATCAGAGTGGATTTCAGGCACAAGACCCTGATTGCTCACGGCCAAAGTTGGCTTTTGTTTAATACGCCGCATTGTCTAAAGGACCTGAGTCAGTCCCAGATGGAGGTGGAAGCGCCTCTGTCAGTCAGAGGAAAAGCTTTGATCCTCGCTATTTCATGGAGTAAATGACTCCATATGTGAGTAGGACTGGGCCTTTGTTGACCTTGCACGAAATCTTTCACGGCAGACATAATGAAGTCATATCAGGGGCCCATTGTTCCTGGCGCAGGTGTGTTCCTTTCCATAGCTCTGCCATAGAGAGTCACAGGAGCGTGCTTTTCACGAGTGTTTCCTCCTCATTCTCCAGTGAAAAACTGCAGCTCTGTATCGATGCATCGCTCCTTTTACAGCTCCGCTGGCCTTTCATCTCAGACAGATGGCTTCATTAATTCAATTTCTCCGGATTGTAGATTGCAGCAACACCCACACTTTGAGGTACGCGGCCTCTGAAAAGAGCAACTCATTGTCCCACGAGAGGCCTCATAGAGAGAGCTTTTGTCTCTACAGCCTCCCATGGACACTTCAAATGTGTGGTGACCGATGACATGCTTCACAAACTAGAGCCCTGTCTGACTTTACTTTGATTGTAACATCTCAAATCAAAGTTTAAGATTTATTTTCCAAGAGGCAAGAATGCTGCCGTTCCTGGATCACAGATATGAATGAAGCTCTTTTAAAGGCATTTCCTTTTGTCTCCTTCTCAATATAGGCACTCCCTGTAGACAGGAAACTCTGCTGGAGCCACTCCAAACCATGGCCTCCTTTTTCCGTCTTATTCCCGTTCTTGGCTAGAAACCGTGGAAGAAGGGTGCACTCTGTCCCAACCTTCAACCTGCATGTAAACAAACAATCTCCCTGTTCCAGAAATCACTGGAGCTTATCTTTCTCATCTGGCACTGTGGCGGCGCTACACAACACTGTGATTATTGCGACGCACAAGAAGCTGCAATCAGCAAGACATGCACAGGATGCTTCATTAGGGTGTGAGATAAATCACTAAATCTCACAGAGGGAAAAGAAACGTGGGTCTCGTATAGTGCATAAAAAAATATCCCGAGTTTCCTAGAATTAGAGCCACCCCCGGCTCAGTGAATGTGCAGAAAAAATACCACATTACCATTTTCCCACTGGGACAAACAGCACTCTGTCTTGTTGACACAGTGTTTCTGCAGCTCTACATCAGCAAGATCTCGACCAAAAATATTGTATGCAAGAAAAAAAAAAAAAAGAAGAAGTTAATTCCACTTTCCAGTAAACCTAATTAATGCAGTGCACAGAGAGCGTCAGTCTCTCGACCCAGACTCAGTTCCTTAAACCGACACTCGGGAACACACGCTCGCATTCAGACTTAATGTGGCTGCACCATTTCTCACCTCCTATTATTATTATTATTATTATTATCGTTATTATTATTATAATAATAGTTGGACTTTCCATTGGTTAAATCATTTACAGCTCTTCATTACTAGACGGGCAATTGTTCAAAGTCATAAATTCAAGCGTGCACCACTTTCTGAAGGATAATAACAGTAGATTTGATTAAAAACTGTATTTTGTGCACCACCCTCAACAACACGTGCGGGGGGAAAGTTGGAGCAGCTGAACAGTAATCGCCATTTTATGTTCAGATCATTTCAAGTCAAAATTTAAACGGAGACCACAGGGCCTTATCTTCCTTTTTCTGCTCCAACATTTTGGGTGCAAGCAATTTTTAAACTTGCCCGACTGCATGTTAGTGGGAAAATAATTTAAACCAATTAACCAAATCATATCCCGTCAGTGTGAAGTTTTACTGCTTTTCTTTTTTATCACTGCTATAACCTTTACTATCTGCAGCTGGCTGTGCAAAGTAGATGTTGGGATATACTGTAAATACCTTTGTTTGCGTTGTTATATGAGTGTGTGTGTGTGTGTGTGTGTGGGGCAGAGGATGAGGGAGACAGTGGATGAGGGTAAGTAAGAGGAGGGGGAGGCTTTGTTGTGGCTTCTTTTTAACTCCCTTTCTCAGAAATCCTGCCTGGCGGATGAGCTCAGTGTATCTCAGCAGAGCAGGAGATTCCTGTAGTGATTTAAGGTGGATTTATTCTTACAGTGAAACAGCAGTGCACGACTGTCAGCAACATCAGTGTTGATCAGCTCAATACTTAGAAAAGACACAGAGCTGCAAAAGGCTCCAGTCTGTCTCTGTGTATGTACCTCTTTTTTTTTTTTCCTTCATATTTTCATAAACATGACAGTAATGTGAGATCTGACGGGACGCTCTTCTCTAAAATTGGCCTTGACGGCTCGTTTTCTTCTCAGTGTCCCCAAACAAGGGTGACTCGGCTCCAAAGGCAAAAAAAATCAGCTGCAAAAAATAGACACTTCTCTTTTATACAAAAGCTGGAAATGGAGATTGAATCGTCTAATACAAAACGGTTTGCGTGAAAGTGTCAACCATGCTGTTCCGCATTTAGGGCTTGCGTGACTCTGTCTGTGAGCGCATGAGTAACATTCTTTGCCCTGCATGAGCCCGTGCAAGAAAGAGCCCCACTCATGCCAGCTGAGGTCAGGTCCGGACACCGTGGGGTGCACCCTTCTTTCACCACGGTGGGCCGAGAGGCAGGGGGAGGCCTCCAGCGCTTCTGGGAAACAGTCTGGGCCTAATTGAAGCCTGACTGGTCTCACATGTCTCCACTTACTGGAGGAGACGGAGGATCCCGTTGCCTGGCCTATGAGAGCTGCTGTAGGCCACGGCCTACCCCCACCACCACCACCACCTTCATCAGCATAACCACAGAGAGGCAAATTCTCCAAGCAGACCTGACATGACAGCATGACTGAGCAGTGTGGTCGAGTGTGATTCGGTGCAGTGAGGTCAGGTATTTCTGCGCCGAGCTAGTTTTTGTTCCATTTTTTTTTTAAATACCTGGCCTTTAGAAATCCATTTGTAGCTCCAAGGATTCTGCACAGTGTGTACTATCTATGATCTGCGATCGTTCTCCCTCCCTCATTCACTGTGGATGAGGACAGATGGAAACATCGCCCCTTGTCGTACAGACTATCACATTCCCCTTTCTTACGTAAAAAGCAGAACCTTTATCTCAACCCAGAAGGAATGTACGAGTACACCGTGTTTGTGTGTGTCCGTGTGCATGCCTGTCCACGCTGCAGCGAGAAATATGACAAGTGAAGGAAAAAAAAGGGAAAAAAAAGCGTTGATGGTGAAAAACAGGAGATTTTCCTGCTGCTGCTAACCACCGCAGCCGCACATTCACTAGGTTTTTCTCACTCCTTGCATCCAACCCCGCTTGGCAACTCGCCTCTCATTTCCCATCAGTCACGGTCACCTCCTTGACCCTGTCTGTACTTCTCAAAAGTGTCATTATTATCGACAGCAGTGGTGCAAAATATTCTTTGGCTGCATTTGCTCATTGTGGGCAATTTCTTATCCGCTGTGTTTTTTTGTTATGCCAAAATGCAAAGATGCAGGAATTCCATTTCATGAAAATGACATTATTATTGTGCACGTGTGGAACACACTTCCACGAATTGTACCCATGTTCCAACAAAACCCTGGAGGAAGTGCCTCAGAGGGAAATATATAAATAAAAGTCCCTTTCTTCATTTCACTACGTTGCTGTTGTTGTTCAAATAGAACACTTTTAATCTCTCACCAACCGGGTTTGAACAAAATGTTTAGTGTCAAAGGCTGAGCTGCTGTGGGTTTTACAGGTTTTGTAATGTTTTGCTAAACATTTCCCAACTCTATCGCCACTATCTGGGCTGTGTGAATCTTAACAAACGTACATTGTTAATGATCAACTAGCACTAAAGCTGTTAGGCAAAGATCTAAAAGACTGAAAAGCAGATTTATGGAGACGAGTAAACACTCGATACCATTCAGTGTACTGTAGAGCATTCAAATCTGCTTCTATGCTACGTCATCTTTAATATTAAAACCACCGCCTTGTGCCACCAAAATTGCTCTAACTCAGAATGGAGTCTGCGGAGAACCGGGGAACATCGAGGCCAAGTCAACACCTCAAACCCACTTTCATGCTCCTCAAATTATTCTCAAACCATTTTTCTTTTGCAGAGTGGCAGACAGTGATTTTCACGTGAAAGAGGCAGCTGCCGTCAGGGGCTGTACAGCTGTACTTTTACTTAATCTGTGTAAAAGTTGGTGCCAATTGTCAAATTAAGGTCCTCCTCTACAGAAAGGTCAGGAGCCATTGTTTCCCGGCAACATCATCACAGAGCCTCATCCGCAGGTGAGTGACGCACATGACGCCCGTCTACGTGATGTCAAAGAAACTATGACTCATCACACCAGGCCTTTCTTTCAGTGCTCTGCCGTCCACTTGTGACAGTGAGCGTGCGTATACTCGGACCAGTCTGCGTTAGCAAATACACACGGAGCTGGGACGCATTGTGAGCTCTGACACCTTTTCTATCTAGAGTTGCTCTTCTGTGGGATCTGAACACACAAGTCTCTCATCTGTCAACCCTTTCTCCTAAGTGTCCAGTTCACTGTCTTTCAAGCATTGTTGTATGATAACAAAGTACAAATACTTTGTTACCATACTTGGTCTGTAGTTTTTCTAGTCTTGATGAGCTGCTTTACACTATACTCACCCATTCAACATGAGGTTAAGTTTCTTGACACTTGAGACTAGAAGGGCAAAGAATTGAACCCACAACCTTCCAGCTGAAAGACAACTCACTGTACCACTGAGCTACTATGGCTCAACTCCAACTCCTCAAATCTTTTAAAAACATGTACATTTTATATCAGAAAATGACTTTTGATATAGTACAGTAAACATCATATACTTACTTAAGTAAGTAATGTTATTAGTAAAAAAGTGACTTCTGGTAAGATACTTTACCCTTTTAGGCACTTTATACAAGACTGCTTTCAAGAACCACATCAGATCGACAGCTACTAACCACTATATACCAGGCAACACAATCTTTTGTTCTGGAAGATGATCTAATCTACACGTTAAACCATCAAAATCTGACCTCAGATCAAGTCAGTTCGTTAACTGATCCTCTCCATACACTGAATGCTCTCTTCACCCAGTCACCCATGTTTAACAGATGCCATAGTAATGGGATCATCTCACATCTGAACGGTGTGTGTGTCATCGACAAAACAATGTGTCCTCATGACTCTCTGAATAACACGTAAACCATTTTCCATGGTGTTGTCAGACAACAGGACACAGATAAAAATCAGCACTTCTCTGTAATGCCACTTATGACAACTCATGTCTCTGTCATTCTTAGTGGTGTATGAAGAAGTGTGTGTGTGTGTGTGTGTGTGTGTGTGTGATGACACAGTGCCATTTTTACTGCATGCTCATTCCATTGAGAAGAAGTCATTCCTATTGATCGCTGTTCCAGGCATCATTTAATATGATAGCCTACATATTCACTTGTAAATATCGACCTTTCCCCAATGCCCCAACATTTTGCACCATAAATAGTTCAGTGGCATGAAATAAAAAGTTATAACGCTGTAAGTAAAGGGTGGGTTTAAACAGTAACAGAGCTCGTTCATTCATTCACGGAGCAGAAGGTTGAACTTAATACTTAATCAGTGCGACTAATGTGCATTTTTTCCCCCTCATTATTCCACACAGTTCAGAGAAACGCCAGTCAAACATTGGAAGCATTCGTGTTTCAAGGATATTTCATACTTTCTACACAATTCAACTTTTTCTGGGTCCACGCATCAAACACAACCAAAACTCAACAGTTGAAAATAGTCCTGTACAATTCAGCATGAACAAAAAAAATCATATATCCACAGCTGCAAAACTTACACATTTTAATTTATGGGAATGCATTTGTTTTAAGAATTCTGCAATTCAGAGAAGTGAATGAGGATTTTTAACAACATGCACATAAAAGGGTGATACGCCGTTACACAAGGTCAATATATGAATGGCACCACTTGTTTGACCCACTTATACAAATCCAAGCCTGTAATTAAGTTTGATTTGTGCAGAACAAAACAGCCCCAATCAGATACTGGTTTGATTAGTTGTTAATTTGCACATTGCACTAAATTTAGCCTGCAATTAAGATGTCTTACAAGGTGCATGTAACCAACTTCCTTGTTCACTGCAGTAGTGTTGCAGACTGTGTGCAGCAGCATGTGGACACAGCCCTAATCACATACTGCCACCTGGTGGCCGCCAGATGTAATAGTCTTGCAGTGGTGTAAAAATCCACAATCGGTGTTTATGACAAATCTTTATTTCAGCTTGATTAAATGGCAATGATGGAAACCTCAAATCAAACACTACTCAACAGAATGACATACAGAAATGGCAAAACTAATGAGGAACATAGTTAAGGACAAAAAAAATACCCACTATACATTTAAGTATGTACAACTTTGATAAATAAAACCAATACTGTCTAAAAAAAATGTTTGATTGTTAAGCACTTTTCATTATTTCTCTAGGATTAGTGCACTGAGAGGAGCGGAAGAGGCCCAAGAAACAGAAGAGGCAGAGGGAGCGAGGAGAACGTCGGGCGGGTAGAACAGACCAAACCCAAGTCTGCACTCACAAAGTTGTTTTTTTGTTATTTGACAAGATGACATCTAACTGGTCAATCAGCCATCCTCCATGTCATTCCTGATACCAGCAGTAGTTTTGTATAGTTTCACATCACGCTTCCTGAGACGGAACCAACCCTTTCCTTACCTGGCGTGGCCTCACCACACTTTTTTTATTTATTTTTTTGTGCTGCTTTAAAGCTTCGATCATATGTAACGTGTAATACATACACAAAACCCAAAGAACATTGTGACAGATCACGAGGCTGGGCTGAGGGATAAAGTGTCATGTGATTTGTTTTACCCTTGAATAGCCCTCCACAAACACAACATGTGTTACATGGCAGCAAACAAAGATTAACTGTTGTCCAAGTGGGGAAAAGAAAACTGAATTACCGTCGCTAACCAGCAGCATTTCTCATCATGTTTCATCTAGAGCGCCAGGCACCACTGTGCAGCACTGAAGTAAAAATAATAATAAATCGTTTTGGCTTTTTTTTAATGACACAGAAATAGAAAGCGTTTTTCGGTTTGAGACATGGTGAAATCAAGAAAAACAATTTGGGAGAGAGGAAATAAAAAAGGGGCCAACGTGCCTGTTTTCCAGACAACCTAAGACCTAAAAAAAAAAGAGGAAAGTAAAGAAACCCACGATGAAGGACATTCGTCCCTTGTAGACGACACTAATCCCCAGGGATGTGTCTCAAAGACCTTCAGGAAATTAACAGTAAGAGCCAGATCCAACACTGAGACCCTGTCCAGACAAGCAGACACCCTCACCTGCAGCGGCGTGTCCCTGTAATTTTCTTTTACAAAAAAAAACAAAAACTAAACGCAGGGGCCTTTCATCCCTCACATGGCTGTCAGGGTCCAGTTTATAGAAAGTTTCCGAACATCTTAACAATCTCCTGAGTGGCAACTTTATTATTATTATTATTATTTTTTTATTTTTACAGACATTTTCTTTTTTCTACAAAACCACTAACAGTTGGCAAATATTACCCCCCTCCCTCCCTCCAAACCCCCCTGCAGTTTCTGCTGCAAAACCATTTTATCTTACAAAAGTAAACAAACAAAAAAGACTACAGAGGAATAAACAGTAAAAGCTGTACAAATAGACATGTATTACCCACACGTATTAAAGCACATCAGAAAAGGTCTTAGCTTTTCTTCCATAAAGCGAGGAATATTTTGGTTAGGGCACCACACCCTGTCAGACCTGCTGAGTTAAATGTGTGCTGTGGGGGGGGGGCTGCATGAGTGTATGTATGTTGTCTAGGTACGCAGTGCATATTGGAGTAGTTTTATTTTGCTGCAGAAAGATTCCCTTTCGGATTCCTAGACAGAAAGCACACACAAAGCTGACAGAGAAAGAGAGAGAGAGAAACAGAGCGATAGTGACACAAGAGGTTAGACGAGGCTTTGACTCGGACTCTTATCTAGAAACCCCAGCATGCTTTCTGTTTTTCTAGCCAGTAGAGTCCTAACGCCACACAGCTAGTAAATATATCCTAGAGAAACTCCCCAGAGAAGGTCTGAGGCAGACCTGAACTGTGGTCTCTGCGCCGGCCCAGACACCAGACACCGGGACCCCCTGCTCTGTCAAGTGCAACATCGGGAAAGCTGAGCAGCTCTAGTGCCTCTTCATGGATGACACCTTTTTCTTCCTGGCTGCCAGCATCTCATAAAAGGGATCCCTGCTGATGGCAGCTCTGTGGGCACAGGCGGAGAGGGAAATGTCACAGGGAAGAGCCAAAGTGTAAGTGCTGCACTTTATGATGAGCTATGTAGTGTTAGATGTGGTGCATTTGCAGTCAAGTAGGGACATTTTTTCCCCTTTTCCTGTTAAAGTGCCACAGTTGGTTTAACCAGTTGTTTTTTTTTACATGGCACAATCATGTTTCTTAATATTCTTGGGTGAAAAATCAAGCAACATCTACAGCAGAGGTCCATGGAGGGAGAGGCATGAGGCCCTGCACATGTTTCTTTTTCATTTGGTATGGCTTACACTTAAATATTTACTTAAAATATCGAATAAAACCTCATAAATCTGTTTAAAACACTTCCTTTTACATCTCCAGAACAACCCTGCCTCAATGATCACAAAATAAAATATAAATAGACAAAAGATTTACTTGATGCTGTTCATCCATTCATCTTTTTCCTCAGTAGTGGGGGCAGAGATGCGATAAAAAGTATGGTTGCCCTCCACAACGCGTCCATCAGCCTCTGTCTTGCATGCTTTTATCACTTGGTCCTTGTTGTCAGGAATGAAGAGCTCAAAGCAATTCTACAAAAGGTAAAGTCCATGAAGGTTAACAATTATAGAAAGAAAAAAAAAATGAATTAAGCCTAAAAAAGAGAGAGAAAAATTCATATGCAATTAAACCCCCTAAGGATCTGTGTAATGGATTTTAGGCTATCTTTAAAATGTCTCATGCTGTAACTTGTACACACCACAGGTATTAAAATACAGATGAAGACATACGGGGCAAATTGGAAGCTCTGGAGCGAATCAAATGCTCAAAGAGTCTGCACAGCAGACAGATTGCTCTTTTTTGGGGGTCCACACTTTTTTTTTTTTACAGGTGTGCTTCTGGTTGTGAATTTAGAAATGCTTGCATTCCACTTTGCATCATCTACACACGTACACAGGGAACACCCTGTTGAACACAAAGGTGTGGCTAATGAAGTATTTGTTTTGGAATGAGATGCTAGTTGTAGTGTACATGAAATTAAGCAAGATATTGTGGTTGACAATTAATCAACAAGATCAAGCGTCGTCTCTATTCTCTAGGCAAACACAGATGAAGTGACAGACATTCACAGGGAGGTACATGAAAATTCGAGAGAGAGAAAAAATAATTGGATGGAAAATTAGTTATTTCCTCTGGGTGCAGGATAAGTCGGCACACATTCGAAACAGGACTAAAAATAGAAAATTTAATTTTACCTTTAATTTGGAGTAATACTGAAAAATAAAAAGTGTAATCCCACATTTAACCAGTAGATGGTGCTGCACTTACCGGCTTCTTATCTTCCACCTCTTTGATGCTCAGGTTCTCCAGTGGGATGATTCCCCTGGGCTCTTTGTCCTGCACAAATATAAAATATGTAAATGTGCACAAGAAACTACAGCAAGCAGCTTTTCCACCGCGACTGAGAAACTAGGCTGAACTCACTGTGGTGTACTCAAAGTAGTACAGACAGTTGTCCGTGAGGATGAACCACCGCCTCTTCCAGGTTTTTACTCGTCCCCCTGGGGAGCAAACAGTCGACATCAGAGAGGTTCAACAAAAAAACAAAACAAAAAAAACAGAGAGAAAAAGAGAAATACGAGCACCAAAGCACCAGGTAGAGCAGCGAGACAGGCAGACAAATGTATGGGCAGACAGACAGATGATGGCTTCTTGTACCCAATTATTCCCTAATTCAAACCATGCTCCACCATTATCACAACGGCATAGCCTTCTATGCATTTACTTTGTTCCCTTTGATATATTCCGTGCTAATTTGGCCCCGTTTTTCTTTGTTTGATACAGATAGGGCTGTGTACCAACCAGCGATACAGTAAGAAAATGTGGGAAGCACTCAAACGTCTGCATGAGGAGTAAATAAGGTTACTGAGATTTAACTTTACACCTCTTTCACGCCTAGTGGGGGACCTCTGGTTAACTCTGAGCTCGCTGATCTGTGACTGACCTCTGACCCCCTTTGTCACCCATACTTCCTGTGAGGAGAAACCTGATCACAGGAACACATGGGAGAGCCTGGCAGAGGGAGGATGGGATGCCAACAAAGTGAGGGGAGCAGGAAGCTAAGTGCCTACAGCTATGCTCAGCTACTCTACAGGTATCCCAGACTTGAATTTCCTGTCTCGGCTTTGTTAAATATCTTCCCCAGTTATACAGGAGCGGGGCTCAGTGAATGAGGACAAAGTTTCTTTCTAATCATGTCTAAGAGTTCAGCCTTGACGAGACGAGACTACCCCACCACCACTGTTAGTAAAAAAAGCTGCCTTGTGAAACCCATCGACCAGAACAGGAAGCTTAAAGGATGTTTATATACATACATAAGAGTCAGCACACTTGTATTATCATATAACAGCATCAGCGCTGTATATGATACCCCATCATTTCAGACATCATGATAGGTCAAACATTTCCATCTACACTAATTATCTACAAACGCCATCAACACTCTCTGGTCGACAGGCAGAGATGGAGAGCTCCTCACCGCATGTCGACCTGTCGGAGCATTACAACAAAGACAACGCAGACAAACACAGACAAAAAAAACACATGGACGCAATGGCACAATCACACAGCCGACGGCCTGGAAGTTGATTGGGTTTGTGTTTGGTTTTTAACGGTCACATCAGTTCCTGTCTCTATGAGAGAGAGAGAAAAAGAGAGAGAGAGAGGAGTGGCCATCCTCTCATGCTTGAGCGTCCCGGCAGATTGCTGTTGAGGATGTGTGGCCAGTGCTATGCTGGAGTGGAGGGAGTCACCCATGCAAGATGCAACTGTGAGAGGCTGGGCAGGTGGAGGATAAGGGAAAATAGGTTTTCTTTTCTTCTTCTTTTTTTTTTACTCATGTTTAATTCTTTTGGTTTCTTTCTTCTTACTGATTTATTTGTTTGCCACATTAAATTACAACTTTTTTTTTTTACCAATGAACCAATCATTTATTGTAATTAGTAGTACAAAAGTGCACAATTGAACAATTTATTGACCATGTGCACTTGAGGCATATATTAAGCAACCATTAAGCCCTTTTCAGTGCACTCCTCGGCCAAGGTTTCTCTCCCAGTTTGGTCCAGTCCACTGCAGCAACACACCGGGCTGCAGCCACACAGTTACCCTCCAGATTCATTTATGGCATGACATAAAAAGAGCAGAGCCATGTTATTGAAAAGGTGCATTATTCTGTTTCCATACAAGCAAACAACAATAACCCAATGTGTAAACAAGGCCACAATTATTGTGGAGAGTAAGGTAAAAGCCCTTTGTTGTGCTCACTGTATGGAAAAAAGATATAATGCAGCTTTCAAAAAAAACAGAGATCAAAGAGAGTGACCACCACAGCGTACAGAGAAAAGAGGGTCAAACTGCTCAGTATAGTGGTCACAGAGCTTCAGCTCCCAAAGCCAAGCCTACGGGTTGGCAAAGGCACCCAGTGACCACTCAGCAACCACCCACTGAGATAAAAGAGTGTGGACAAACCACCAGCTCAATGACAGACTGAACAGACAAACATCTGGATTTCAAATGACTTGGTGGAGAGAAACAATAAAAGTAAAACAACAAAAAAGAATCTGCAGACAAAAAAAAACCTGTTTGAATGTAAAAACAAATGAGAAGGAAAGCATGGCAGACCACCGAAAGCACCCGAGAGCTGAGAGATGGACTAGCATTTTGGGAAGAGCAGGTGTACATACCTCCTGAGGAAAGACAACAGCCAAAATCATGGGAACAAACAAACAAACGAAGAAGAAAAGGAAACAAAAACAAAAGAAAATCAAATTATATGATAAAGAATTACAGCACCACAGTCCTTTTAATTCTGGGTCCAAGGGGGCTTTAATGCACTGCTTCACAGATCTTTAGGCATGTGGGCCAACAGATTGATTTTACAAATCTGCTGTTCTTAAATCAGGCCACAAGGGGGAGTTTTATTCACGTTAAAATCCTGTAAAGCACTACATGGATTATCACCTCCACTTAGGTCCATTTTTGTTATATCCAGTCATTTACCTTCCACCATGATTGATCAAATGTGTCAATATGGAGTCATTGAGAAAGGAATTATTTCTGACTCTCTTGGCGTAGTCTGTTGTTAAGATTCACAGTGATTGGAAGATTCAGCGTCACTTCATAGGATCAGGCTTTTTACACCAAACTTCACTGTGAATCTGGACAACTGTGAGAGATCTCAGGGGAAACAGAGGATGAAAAGCTCAGGAGTCAAGGGTTATGACTAATAAACATACCAGGTAGCATGGTGGGAAACATTTGCAAAAATATAGGAGTGTGATAAGTTTTTTTTTTTGACATTATTCTCTGAAATATATGGTCAGGAAAAAAAATCCTGTTTAAATTCACTCAGAATCTTTTTTTCAAAGACAAACATTTTTAGATTACAGAGAAAAGCCAGGAATATCAAGCAAAACCATTTATTATTTAAGAGGTCTGCTTGAATGTGGTTTCCATTAAGAGATGAAGTGTGATTTTCAAATCCCCCTGAGGACCAAATGTCTGAGATAAAGGGGGAAAAAATAACTACTAATCAACAAGTATTCACAGAAAGCAAAAGTTTGTGCGTGTGCACACTTGAGTTACAGGCTTTTAAAAGCATGTGCATATCAGTGTATGAATACGTCCGTATATATCCCAGCTTAAATAATTTAAAGGTCTCCTCGTGTAGTGGTCTGATCTCAAAGCCACATTCATAATACATTAAAGTGAGCAGGAAGGCCTTCAGATGTTGTGGGTCAAGTGCAACACATCGATTACCACATTCTCTGGGGTACCTCTGTCCTCACATACTCGCACACACTCACAGGTTATCAACCTCAGGGATGATACTGGTTATCACTGATTTTTAACCTTGGGATAATCCATATATTTGAGCTGCTATGAAACACAAGGCAAAATCATTCATTAAGATAGTGATGACAACCATCTTTCTGGACATCTATTACACTAAACTGAAAATATGTGTATACACTGATTATCTAGTGACACTGACCTAATTTTAGCAGCCACCCCTCTCTGTCTGGGTTGAAGAAAGTGTGTGTGAGGTCATTGCCGTCGTCCTCTGGGATTTTAAAAGGCTCGTTCTTGATGCTCTCGTACAGA
This sequence comes from Solea senegalensis, assembly GCF_019176455.1. Lineage (NCBI taxonomy): Eukaryota > Metazoa > Chordata > Actinopteri > Pleuronectiformes > Soleidae > Solea > Solea senegalensis. The sequence goes on from NC_058038.1 coordinate 11,071,693, forward strand.
TTCTGTGGTAGAGAGAGTTGACCATGAAAACAGAGCAGGTTTGACGTTAAAGGGGGGAAAAAAATGAACTCACAGACACTCACCCTGAGCAGGTCTTCGGGTAAGTCCCCCCCATCGTTGATGCCTCTGTTCATAGAGATAAATCGTTCCACAGAAGGCTTGTCTTTCACGTTGGGGTTGTGGAGGCTGGTGTTTAGCATGATGATGGCAAATGACAGGATGTAACAGGTGTCTGTAACACACACACACATGCAGAGTGATAACTGTGTGAGGAAGAGATGAGATTTAAGAGATAGCAAAAGTTTGCTGTTTATCATAAAATTGCTGCCAGTGTCTAATGTGGTGTTTAAACATGAATGGAAATTAGCTGCACTTTGGGGACTACAGTGGACACAGAGAAACGGAGTGGAGAAGCTTCATTTAGCGAGGCGAGTGGGTTGGAGTGAAAGGCTGCATGTGGGCAGCTAAGTATGCATACGTAAATGTGAAAGTGCATGTCTTCCCTCCATGTGTGTATGGATGCTAAAAGACAATGTGGCTAGCACATGGCTGACACAGCAGCACTTTATCTGGCCTGTTGGGCTGTTGGGAAGCGCCATGCATTATTCACATCCATCTGCAATCATGTTAGAGGCAGTCGCGCTGTCTGGTCCAGGCATTTCCCAAAAGCCAGACACTCCACTCCACTCCACTAACACAATTAACTGCAGTAGACTTTGTGCCAGCTAAATAAAAGGAGTTCAGACATTCATTGATGTGACATTAGATCTATCTGGAATATGGGGAAACACTGCTTACAATAAGACAGAAATAAATATGGTCTCTAGAAAAATAAACGCATCTATCAATACTGCTGACAAATATCGACCTTGTATCGCAAAAAAAAGGCAAACAATAACAAAATAGGTCTATCTAATCGGTCTAATAGGTTATCACATTTGATAAACACACATTTCTGGCTCTTTATGACAGTATTAAAAGCTGGGCTACAGCGCATTATAGCTCTACCTGTGGACTGGAAAACACCAGAGTTGCACTGGCAGTAACGCTGAGCAAAGGCCTCCATCATGCGGTCGATTTTCTGAGCTTCTCCTGGCAGTCGAAAACTCCACAGGAACTGTCTGTCAGGGGAGACATAGCTCAGTTGTTAGCAAAAGTCTCACTTCCACTGTGAAAAGGCTGACTTTGTCTATTTCGTCACAAGACTGAAACTGACAGCTGCATCCTTGCAAAATGCAATCAAGGTTAAGAACATGTTGTCTTACCTTAGAGCCTGAACCAGGTTGAGGTCTGTGAACTCATGAAGCTCCACAAAGGCATGGAGGACTTCGATATTGAAGTCATCTCTGTAAGAGGAAAAAGAAAGTCAGAATTTTACTGTCAAATCTTTAAAAAAAAAAAATAGGTTACACAGATTGTTACAGATTACACACTAGGTTTTATATATGCATGTAAAACTTAAACAGTTATCATTATTTCCTAGCTAATAGACTGTTTGACCAATTACACTTTCTTCATCTTATAGTTTTGTCCAACCACAGTCCAAAAACAAAAGATTTTCTATAACATAATGTAAATAAAAGCAGCCTATCATTAAAATTAGAAGTTGGATATGTTTGCATTTGTGCTTGGAACATTAATTGAGTAATTAAAATGAAATTATTATGAAAACAGCAGATTGAGATCATAGACAGAATTGATCATGAGCCAATACTTAAATTTTAAGGTGAGGTTTCATGGATGCAAAAGATGGCCAAACATTGCCTGTGTTGTAGTGGTTGGTTCAAAGCTCTTGTGATCTGGCTCAAATTAGTGATATGCTCCAATCTAACCCAGTGGATGAGACCAAGCAGCCTGCACCTTTCATTTATCATCTCATGTCGATCATGACAACACCCTCAACCTTCATGCCCTTCAGAGTAAATGATCTGCCCTGCGGGATCATGGGATTGCTCCGAGGGACTCTCGTTGACAGAATCATATCCAGTCACATCTATTCCCAGCGGAGAAGTGACCAATCATAGCAGAAGGACCCCGCCACACTCCATCGGCCCCTCCCCACATAAATTAGAAACCCACCGAGCTTGATAACGATCAAACAGAGAGCATCCATCAACAACCTGCACTCTATTTCCTCCACACAGTCTAGACCCGGAGAGAGACGAGGGTGCTCTCGAGTAAAAACTGCCGTCTCACACATTCATTCCTTAATTGTGTTATCACTGTCGCGTATGAGTAAGATCATCTAAAACAGATGGAGACTGTTGAACACCCAGCTTTGTCATAACAGGATGGTCTAAATGTGGGACCAATAAAGTATGTTTGGGAAAGGATGGGCGTGTGCCTGACCAAGAGGAAGCAGAGCAATGGGGAAAGTATGCATTCTCGCCATTTGACGCTTTTATTAACCACATGGATGGGTGCTCGTCAATGAAGATAGTAAGAAAGAGGAGGATAGAAAGAAGGTGGGAAAAAAGGTTACTCTATATCCAGACCTCTCTCCAAGGTAATCGCCAATGGCTGTTTTGTTCAGGCCCTCGCCCTTGTAGAGGAATTGAGCAATGTCATCGCTGGTATTCTTCAGCAAGTCATTCTCAATGAGGAACTGGATCCCCTGAGAAAGAGAGAGGGTCACAGGTTACATCCTGCGAATGAAGATATGTGGGAAAATCGTATTTCTTCAGAATCAGAACAGTTATCTTCCACATACCTTTTTGGGATCCATGTTGAACTTCTTACGACCCATTGCTACCTGTTTATTCCTCTGCATATTTTTCCTAAAACATAGGGGGAAAAGTAGGTTTTCATTGGTTCTCTACTGGGAAATAACATGGCAGATGAATAAACTCAACACTTAATCATCAATTTATTCTTGATGATTACATTTATTAGTTGTTTGAAATAATATCAAGAAATGGTTAAAAAAATGGTTATCACAACTTCTCAGAAACCCTTGTAATGTCTTCAAATGCCAGTCCAAAACTGTATATATCAATCTAGAAGCTAGAACCAGTGATCCTTGTCACTTGATACATGACTGAATGTTTGCACCATTGTGAAGACACTCAAATTGTTTTGCCTTTTAAATTTGACGCACATAAATCAAATTGCATGCAAATTGATGGTCCATCATTGTGCTCATTCAGTGTGGCTCAGACAACAATAATAAATGGATGAATTTCATTTCCTGAAAGCATCTTTTCCGTATGTATTTGTCAGGGGTCAGCCTTTGTTTCCGCTCCATGTTGACAAATAATTGATTAAGCATTTAACATCATACGCATGGGAAAGTCTAATTTCTCAGGCCTGGAGTTATTCAGGGGTCACAGTGCGCTCCAAGAATCCGCCGTCACCATGGTTACATCTCCATCCGGCGAGAGGTTGCCATTTCTTCCCACTGAATCACTCACACAAGCATTCTTTTGGCTTTTGTCTGCTTAAATCCAACACTCACCTACAGATACTGCAAAAGCAAAGACTGGCTATCAATGTCTTTCAGTGAATCTCAAGAAACTCTGATAATAAGAAAGTGCTGAACATTAATGGGTTTCAGGGCCATGTGAGAGGAGTGCTTCAGAAATATTCAGGAGCTGATGGGATCCCTATACACTTGAGTAGACCAAACACAAACACCCCTTCCCCTGAGACCATCTATTGTCTGCTTCTGCCCGTACAACCACTGCATTATTCAATGAGGCCTCCCATCATGGGGTGTGCCTGATGAATCATTTACACGGCCTTAAAAACAAAGCCAATTTGGAGAGGGTATTTGGCAAGATGGGATGGCCTGACTTTGTCATCCAGCATGAATAATTGACAGCTTCATTTGCTAAGTTAATAGAAGGCAAGCAACAAGCCAATTTAGCCAAAGCAGAAGAAAAAAATACTGTTTTCTCACCTCTCCTCAGTGGAACCCAGGTTCTCAATCTCACTTGTTACTTCTGCTATCTCATCCTTCAGCCGCTGCAAAGAACAAAGTGAGTATGAAAATTAATTTTCTCTGCCAGGGAGGTTATGTTTCTGTTTGTGAGCAACATATTTCAAAAAGTGAAGGGTAGATTTTGATGAGATTTCTGGGGGTGCAGGTTATGGCCCAAGGTGGTGATGTGGATGCTGATTCAGGATTTTTTTTATATAACTGTTAACCTTGGTAGTTAGGGCAGTGTATTGACTTTTTGGTACAGGTTTATGCTCTGTAAATGCTTCCCTTAGTTCCATGGTTCAAATACTGTGGTGCAGGTACCAACAGTGGTATTTTATCAGGTAGCACTCATAAAAAGTTGAAGAACCAGTGCTCTTCTTTATCATTCATATACCTGGGTGGTACTGGCATCCTTCAAAAGCAACTGGGCTCACAGATCGTTGGTCTCTAACCAAACGGTAAAGGACCCGTGAGCTTGGAAATGAAATCCCTTGAACCTCATTAGCTATGTTTACATGTGCACAATTCCTTCACTCCAAAAAGATATGTCCCGGAATTTACAACTCTATCGTTTACATGGACGCAAAATTAAATTATATTGTGGTATGCATACATTTGCATCAAGCATTCAGTTGGAATGGACTAGTTTGACATGCACAGTATTATAAGTATAAGAATATGCTTCACTTCCACTTCTGTAGTAAATAAACGCTGCACGCGTCTTCCCATCCCCTTGCTGTCTGTCTCTACTAGGAGCTATAGAAGAGAGTGACCACCAAAAACTGTATTAAACAGCTCATAGAGACATTTTTCTGGCTATAAACCTGCACAGTGCTCTAAAAACTGATAGTGACTGTCTATATGTCACATCAGAAGGTGTGTTTATGTGTGCCTGCTCAACCAAGCAAACTTTCCTTTGTGAATTTGATTAGGTATCGGACATTCAGCAATAACCTCAATACAAATGGAGGGAGAAAGCATACAAGTGGATTATGCTGTAGTTTGTGTGGCTTTTTCAGTAATTAATGGCCTCAAAAGCAGTTTTAGTCGATCAGATGAGGCCAACTGGTGCCAGACTGGCGCAGTACGGTTTCTGCAGAGGGTAAAGGAACAGAGAGGGTGATGTCAGGTTGATAAAGGTCTGGAATAATAGACTGCAACATTAGAGATGTCTTAGTTACAGATGGAGCTTTGTCGCTATTGATTATTTGACGCTTCATATAAAAGTCAAATTTTTTCTCTCTACTCATATCCAGCCACATAGTTAGTTTATCATTCCTCATGCGTAATACCAAGTCATTATTGGCCAAACCACAAAGGGAACATCTGTGTTTCCTGCAAAATCACAACACATTCCACAGATGCTTGTGTCTGCAAACAAAAGCACTGCTCATACTGGAAAGTGGTTGGTTGTGGTGGGAGAGGTGGGGGAGTGATGGGGTTGGAGCATGCTGGACCTAAGGGTGGGAGAGAAGGAGGGAGGGAGAAGGAAAGGGGTCAGCGAGCAAACCACGGAAAAGGAGTGGATGGGGGCAGTAATGGTGACCAAATAGAGGGGGAAGGGCATAGGGTCATAAAAGAGAGAGTGTCTGATCACGCCTCCAATGTTTGTCTGTCAGAGTGATCGGAAGTTGAGATATCAACTGGGACATCTGGTGGCCATCTCACCCTGCCAGGCCTGTGTATCTATTTGCTTTAGGAGCTTGTTACTGAATGACAGAGCTGACCTGAACTAGAATAATCAGCTGTGCTTGTAGGCTAAGGCAAAAGCCAAAAGAAAAAGAAAAACATTGACAAGAATCGAACAGAACACTTCAGCTGGTCTCATTTCAATTTCTGAAAAAAAATCACACTACATGACATTGTTTTATTGTCTGGATGAGCATATTCCACATTGGACCACAATGCTGTTTTATCTCAAAACAAAAGCTTTTGTTATTTCTATGGATGGCACAATACCACTTTTACTTGAGTATCTACCAGTCTGATAGTCATTTTGTCATTTTAAACTATGAAGCTATATATGACTTTTGGATTGTATTAGATTTTATATTTATATCTTTTGACCAGCATTGGAACAGTGCCAATAATGGATAGTATGTCAGCTCATCCCTAGTTATTTCTATGCTTATTTCAATGAAAACACCCAAAAGAAATAAGCTGTACCAATAAAAAAGACATTTCCGTTGGCACGAAGCTAGAAAATGCCAATGACTTAGAGGACTGCTGAGAAAAAAGAGGAATTTGAACAAGGCAGAAAAACCTTCATATGAGATAAATATAGAATCACAAGACAGATGAGGAGCATTTGTAGTGCTTGAACCTTGCAGGTACATACAAAGGAGATTCAGATACCTTTACCACCTGTGCCATTCATTTCAAACCATTTGTTTTAAAGGGGGGACACATTTTATAATAAAAACTTCTACTTTGAATCCAAGCAACATATTGTTATGTCATTCTAAAAATCTTTTTATCATTTCAAACATCTCCCTGATGTTTTCTATTTTTAAAATAGAAAATATCAGGGAGATGGAAATAGAACCAAAAAAATAAAACACATTAGCTACATACATATATTTTGCAACTACAATGTGTTTTAAGAAACTGTTCAACATCGCCTTCATACAATATCATATTCCAGCGTTACCTGAATGTCCTCCAGCAGCTCTTGCTTGCGCCGGCGGATATTCTCCAGCTCCTGCTGCTCCTCTGGAGTGAGGTCGTCTGGCACTGTGGAGAGTTGAGAGAGAAGATGAAGAGTTAAACTTGAGAGTGAAACAGAATGCACAACTTTACCTTGAATCTGCTTGATTTAAAAAATGTTAATGTTTTAAACTGTTATTATTTCTATAATTGATTTTTTTATAATTGATTTTGTTTTATTTTCCAATGTATTTACTTGCTTCTGTAAAGCACTATGGATTGCCTTGTGTAAGAATGGTGCTATACAAATAAACTTGCCTTGCCTTGTCTTGATGCATATACCTAAGAGTGCACAATATTACTATATACTACTATATCGACAACACTCTCGATTTGACTAAATGTCAGCAACAAGATGTTTGAGCAACAGAGAAAAGGGAAGAGAAAGAGAACACCTACACGTCTGCAGCATCAACGTTGTGCACTACTCAGGGCTTTTTTACTCTAATGTGGCAAAATGAAACAGCTCAGGTCAGCAAAGCTGAGCTAAGCATCAGCTCCACAGTAGCATCAATGTGACAAACGTTGCTCCAGTCACTTAGACTAACTACTAGTTATAATCATAACTAGTAGTTAGTTCTTGGCTTTGTTGGCGCCAAGAACTAAGCAATGTGTCCTCCTTGATGGACAATGAATTTATGTGAGTGTATGTGAAAGACCTACATGCACTCACAGCATAAAGGGTACACCCGTTATTATCAGCTCTCTGATCCCAACAACTGACCAAGCAAACGCATTCTCAGTTTCCTTTACTATACTACTGCACTGGGACCTTTTTCTCATTACTCAGAATGAATCACTGTCAGACACAGGTCTCCTTGTTAAACCCATGCATGCCTTGATTACATGGAATCTGTTAATTGACAGTCAATAGTGAAAGAATCATGAACAATGCAATACAGTAACAATAATTACATTTAGACACTGGGAACACTTGGAAACAATGTGGTGATCGGTAACAATTCAGCACACAAAATGAACGGTGTAATAACCCAAAGCCAAACCAGGTGATGTATCAAATACATATGAGGTGAAACTGCAACAACAGCACAAATAATACACATTTTCTGCATATTTGTATTGGATGAAATGCATGTGACATTTGGCATTTGTAAATGGTGACCTGAAAAACAGTGCACAGTATCACAAGACTTTACATCAGTATGATGCGAACTGAATGACAGTCAAAGCCCCTGAAAAAAAACAGTGTCAGGAGTAGCTGAAGTCATAGCGGGTGTTCTGTTAGAACATCAGCTCTGTTACGCAATGACTCCTGCTCTGATTCCCCCAATGGCACCCCTCATCCTCCCCACCATTACGTCAGCAGCACAGCTCATAGGTCAAAGGGGCAACAGCTCAGGCCAACCATGTCAGAGTTTGCAAACGGTTAACAAGGTGATGGTTACAGATTGATGGAAAACTGAAAACAGACACAAGGTCTTACAAAACATGTTCCACAACTTCCCGTGACACCACCAAAGCTTATTTTCCCTTAATCTTTTACTTTACTACATTAACTAGGACTGAATGATTTAGGGGACATTTCAAATAGCTATTTTTCTGACTGACATTAGTGAGGCTAATATCATTTAGAAATAAAATACTGTGTGATAGATTTAAAATATGAAGGAGCAGCATCACTGCATCATCAAAATATTTATTTACTATAATCTAAAAAGAAAGGGAAGAGATTTAATCCAAATATAGACCATTTAGTCTATCCAGGATTTGACAGGATATCAGAGAGAGATAAAATACATGTAGCAAAATGGAAGCTGCTTATTTTAATTTCCTAAACATCTCAAGATTATAACCGTTGTCATTCATTGGAATGTTTGCTGAGAAACAATGAGATTTGTTGCATCTTGTTGAGTCTCCAAAACAAAGCAATGTTGTCTCTGAGTGTTATTTTCAGAAAGCTGGGCTAGTGCTCCATTAATGGCTGACCTTTCACACACCATCTCTCTCTCTCTCTCTCTGCCTACACTATCCTCGGTGAACCAGCCATGTCCATCCCAAATGTGCTGGGTTTCCATGGAAACGACAAGTGTAAGCTAACAGTAGGGTGCATTGCAAATACATACACCAAAACAAAGAGTTGCACAGCCTTGTTTTTGACATAGTTAAACAGATTCATCAAGAGAATCTGTAATGAGAAAATGTTGATGTTTAAGAAACAAGTCAAACAGAGCACAAATACAAAAGTGATGATAGGTCTACTCTAAAAATGTGTGGGTGTTCTTGCATTTTCAGATCCTCTCTCCCTATTGATTAGAGGAGTTAATGCCAAGCTGGGCAAACCAAGGTCCAGTCCGTGTGTTTAGAGGCACAAATAAGACCAAAACCAAAGCTTAAAGCAAGAAGTTTCTGGAAGCATGAGGTCAGGTTGGGCGGCTGGCAGACGCTGAAAGAAGCCACACAGTGCAGGACAGAAGGAGGAACCACAGCGTTCTTGGCATAGGAGAGCACCACAAAGTGACAGACTCGCAGGGGAGACGAACAACAGAAAAAAACTATAATTTGACACTGAGGAGGAGACAGAAAGAAACTGAGCGAACGAAAGTAATCATTTGAGAATGTAAGATGTCTGTTTACTTGTCTCCATCAAAAGCACAAACAAGAGGAATCTTTCCCCTTCTGCAGGGCAAATGCACTATGACACTGCTATTAAAGGCCAGGTTTTCAACTCAACAATCCACCCGGTCACCACATGTCATCTGACATCACCCACATAATCAGTCCTGCAGTACACCCATCTCTGCCTTCCTGACTCTCCTCCAGAATTTCCAAGACCACATCAGGGAAGGGAAAGGCCCCACCCACACTTGTGCCAAGGGCGGACATCAGATGGGTGTCACTTTCCAGAACAGGGCAAATGAGGGGGGAACCCATCCACTTACGTAAATGCTGAGGGCTGTGCGTTTTTAGTTTTAGTCTAGGAGAGCTAACACAGTTAATGAAAAGAGGGTGTCATCAAAAAGAAAAGACAGGAGCTGGCACCCCATAGGGCAAAGGTTCTATTTACAGTGACCTGGCTTTGATTTCACACACGTACCTTTGCTGCCTCTCTTTGTCCCCTTTTTATAAAAAAACAAACAAAAAAACATAAACAAGGTAAAGACAGACATACTGATTATTTATTTCTTGTTCAGTCACTGTCCCAACAGCCGTGAGTGAACCTGTATCTAGTCACTTCCACAGGCTGTTAACATGGTCCGCCCACGTGTTCACTTTCCCACTCTCCAGATAGCAGGTCTTTAAGGGGAATTACATGCAGATGCAAATGTGCAGTCATGTACCTTTTAGATAAATAACATAATGCACATATGGAAAGGCATCAACGGGTGTGTGTGGGAGTACAATTGTACTGAGAGTGATTTAATAGGAAAGCATGTGATGTGCCAATGGGTGCGCTTTTGATCAAATCCAGGACAGTATAATCTGAGTTTTGTCCTGCCCCTCATTACTCAAGGGCTAATTAACCTCAAGGTATTTCTCAGTGCTTTTTTTTTTTGAATAAGATCATGTTGCTCCTGAGTTGGTGCATCCTGACTGACACATTTATTTTCATTTGAATACATAGCATGAAGCTCTAAATGACCACAATGCTTCACATTACCCCCAAATCTTGTTGAATTAATTTCTAGACTATGTACATCCAAATGGGCAGAGCTATGACGAGCAAAGCAGTTTTTAGTGAGGGCTGGTCCAGCAGGGAGTGCTTGGGAAGTGACATTCAGGCAGGTACCAATTATAGCTGCTCTCTCCCACAGCAGCAGAGCCCACTAATACTCATCATGATTGCCATCCTTGTAGAAGAGGCAGATGCTTCAATTCCACCCAGATCACTCAAGAACTCTCCTTGGAAAATAAGGAAATTAGAAATTCTGAGTGCTGCAGGATCAGGCACCCTCCTCCCCCTCTCTGCAAATGTGACCTAATTTAAAAAAAGCTTTTCTCAGCGTAGTATGGCTCAAAAAAGTATTCCCTAAAAATGCTCCATACCTAGGCCTGCCCCCACAATGAACGACCTACTGCACATGATCACCAGACACAGCAAAAGGATCCACATCCAGATTTTGAGGAAGTACAGAAACTGATTGGGACAGATAAATGATCCTGGTAGCAGCCATTGCTACCTGAACATTCAGCATTTGTTATACCTAATCTTTGAACACAAGTAACATCTATTTGGTCCTTGCTTTCTCCTTCTCACTAATCTCACCTTCAAGACGCAACCAAGAACATCAGTTTCCTCCATCTCCTCTCCCCCGTGTTACTCAACACTCTTGTTGTTGTTGTCCAACCTCTGTCCTGACATTTACATGGACAGATATCTTGAAACTTGCTCAAACCGCTAACCCCAAGGTCCATACAGTTTCCAATCAATCGCCCTGTGGCCTAAATCAATACAAGGGCCAGCTGTAAGGAGAAGCAGCCTACCTCATGATGAGATTTCATACATTCAACACAAAACACATGTATACAAAATGATAATGTGAGCTGGGCTCGCAAACGCATGCATACTCACAACCTAAGGTGTATTAAATAGTTCTACGGTTTGTCTGCCGTTCGCTGCTTGAACAAGCAAAGGTGGTTCAACACACGGTTGTTTGATCTGCTGATCTCTGATATGAGACTGAATCTCATTACTTAAGCAAATCCCACAGGGACTCTCCCTCATATATATTTGAAACCACTCTCTCACACACACACACACACACAGTTATGTTTCCATGACTTCAGAGGACATTATACCAACTTGCATCAATTTCCTGACATACTTAACCCCAAAATGTCTTGATGTCATGGCTTCACCTTTAAATTACAGGAATTTTGTTTAGGGGACTTGGTTATTGTCCCCATGAGAAAGACAAGTCCAGACAGCCTGTAACAAAGCAAAGCTGCGGTTGTGATGTGAAAGAATGCCAGTCACTAATGTGGGCATGAGCCCAAAAGAAATGGTTGACCTTTGACCACAATGTCCATTGACGAACACAAAAACAGTCCAAACTAGAACCCGAAATGATCACCATGTATAGATCAGAAAGCCACAAAGCTTCCAGCCTGACCTGGCCTAAGGGTAGGAGGAGGTGAAGGGCGACAGAGAGAGGGGAGCCAACAGGAGAAGGAGCCCTGTGTTTGGCCGGGGAGGTGTGGGACAGCGAATGTAGGACAACACAGACAGTGGGAAGAGCAGTGGGACGATCACAGCTCTACCATTGTGTCTCTAGACATTCCTCATCCAGGCTCAGGCATATAAGCTGTGAGGGTTTACTCGGATTCACTTAATTTAAGGTTCAACATTCAACCTCGTTGGTTGCTGCATATTTTCCATCATCATCCCTTTGAAGTGAAGTGAAATCTCAAGTCTTTGTTGTATAGTCAAAATCCACTACTGCTGGATGTACATCAGAACTCTTTATTTCTGAGATATATGGCAATACTAGCACACAAGGACAAACACTTCCTCCACTGACGACTACACACAGACCTGTCAATGATGCAGCAGTACTCCATCAGCTACATTCACTGACCTTACAGGAAACAAGCTAAAGTCTAGTATGTAGACTGACAGGACATCTGAGCAGACATAACTCCATTAGACAAAAAGTCAAACCTCCGATCCCATTTCCTTAGCTGGTTGATTCAAATCTCATTTCTTTTTAATATTATTGGTTATCAAATAACTTCAATGAGTCAACCTTCACTAATGTCAATGAGTCAGATACAGCCCACAGTCACACATGTCATGTGGAGAATAAGTCAATTATCCAGCTAAACACATGAGCACTGGTAAATTAAGCTGCTAACCTGACTGAGAAATCCTCAGAAGTGTCACTTTTCTGTCTCTCCTGGTGGCTCCCGCTTTCTCCTTCTACTCCACTTTCAAGAACAAAATTTAAAAAACACAAAAAAAAAACCCAGCAGCCCCTTCTTCTGTCAGCTCATGTTAGATGCAGGCCAGCTGGATCTCCACATGTCAAGTAGCAGAGAGAAGGAGCCTGCTCCTCCACTCAGGCAGAGAGACACTGCCAGCTTTTTCATACATACAGCACAAATATCAGCTCCCAGCCTGTTCACAGACTCATACACACACATACACACATTCACTGACTTAATCCAAGTGGGGACGGAGCCTTACTCACTACCTCACTCCCTCCTCTCCCTCCCTTTCGCTCTCACTCTCTCCCTCTATTTTGATGTCACTACCATTAACATGGAGGCTCCACCCAGTGGCCATTTCCTTTCCTACCTCCTCTCTCACACACACACACACACACATATATATAGATAATAAACTGTTTAAACCTATGCAAGTCAACAAGCAGTTGCTTTTCTTCAATATGTACGTTTAAATATGTTAATGAATTTTGGTCTGGTAGAAAACCAGCTTAAAACAACTGGATCATTATGATAAATGCATTAAAATTACTTGTTTTCTTTTAAATTAACAACATAAATTAAAAATAAATAAATAAATACATAAATAAAAAAAACTTTTTCTGAAAACCCAAGCACCAGGCTACTTCACAGGTAAGAACTACTGGTGACGACCAATAAAGCTGAACACCAATTACTTCCTTCAGTCCATCATCTTTAATGATAAACAAATACTCAATACTCAGTCAAACTCTAATACCAACACTTAAAAGACATACAGTTAGGTAAGCCAAAGGCCTACAATGGACTCCAAACATTAAAAAAAAACTGCTTATGTCATAAATAAGTTATTAAATTTGATTGATTTAAGTGCCAAGAAAACAAGGAATAAATGAGGGTAAACTGTATGTATGAGTGTAATTGATTATTTTGACAAATATAGAGAGGAAGTCATAGTGTTGTATGACCTGGCCTGCTCTCCCCTGACCAGTCATACGTCCAGTCACACTATCATTACCTCCTAACTCCAGTTAACAATGGAGTCTGTGCTCAAGACAATCGTTTATTTTCATGTTGTGGATAGTGTCTGAGCATTACCCTAATGCCAATAATGCATGCCCACAAGATCGCACATGCTCGACACGGGTATGCCGACAGCACAGAGCAGACGTGAGCTTTTGCCTCATGTCTGTGTGGAGTCGGATGAGTCAACGTGGAGCCCTCTGCTGTGTCGGCTGCACTGTGCAGTCACAGAGCCTCCTCTGACTCGCATCTGTATAAGTCAGCATAAAAGGCAGACACAACTTTTCCGTCAACAGATGCCTCAACATATAATCATTTAAAAGGTCCAATAACATAAATAGCCTTTCTACTTCAGGGCCCAGTATCTCTGTTGTTTTAGGAATTAGACAAAGTCACAGGGAGGAGTGCATTTAAATTTATCAATCTGACTTAGAAATACAACACGTAAGATAGATGTAAACCAATTAGTTGGTTGAGATGATTAATCATCATCATCAGTCATCATTTTTTTAATAATAAGTGGGGGGGTTTTGTTGTTGTTTTTTGATGACCTTCATACAGTATATTTAATATTTATACAGACAATTGGAGTTGTTCAATAACTGGTAAATTAAGTTAAATATTGTTGTATTATTTGTTATTATTAAAAAGTTATATTTCATCAGATGGAAGAAAAAAGAAAATTGGGTTATGTACAAAAAAACGAAATCATAAATTTCCACCGCTATAAATGCATCTGAGAGACTCACATCGGAATTCATGACTTGTTTTTGATTGTCTCACGACACAACACATCCTCAAAAATACTCCTAAGCATTTACTGGGAGTGCACCAAACAGACCAAAGTAAGTGACTCCAACTATTCAGCACACCGCTTTATTCAGTGTCTTCACATTACCAATGGACAAAGGGATATCTCTATAAGGTCCATGTCTATGTCCTCCTAAAATGCAATACTATGTGGAGCCCATTCAATATGGCCCATTATATTCACTTGCTGCTCAATACTCCTTCAATCATCACAGAACTGGTTTCTACTCATAGTTTGGACCTAAAACCATCTAGAAATGAAAAATACACTCTGACAGCACAAATATCCGTCGATGCCATTCACTTTCTATATCTGGATCACCACCAAAATCCAATCATTTCTTTCTTGGGCCATGACCTATATCTCCAGAAAATGTAATGAAATCAATCCTTTATTTCTTTTGAGTTATGCTGCTCACAAACAGACAAGAACATCATTGGTTTTAACACAATTCAAGGACATTATTCAGAGTTCATGTTTGGAAAACAGTTGAAAAGATCTTGTGTAACAACACTGTACAGTATGACTGAATCACAACCTGCTAATTAGGGTTGAGAATACTTTTTTTTACAGCTTCAAACAATATTTGTTCTCTAACTCTAATGCACATTCTTGTGCATGTGGTGACCTTGTTGCGTCAACATGGGTGGAGTTCACACTATTGAGTCAATGACAACAGAGAAGAGGTCTCCTTACACAGAAATAACCCTGTCACAGAGCACAATGGCCTCCACAGCAGTGTTCGCAGTCCATCTGCAAGCCATGTTCAAGCTGCTGTGCAGGAATGCTGGGAACAGAGGACGTGAATGAGTAGGAAGTGGAGCTGAAGAACATTGAGCCGGGCCCATCACACACACATACTGCCCCACTATAAAGCAAACATACAGATCCGCAGCATAAACATCCTGCAGCTGCACACACACACACACGCACAACATGTACAATCCACCATTATATACACAAAATATCAGCTTTCTTTAATAATCTCTGCTCTATTTTAGTGGCATTTATCAACATGAATTGTTTTCATGGGGCCAATGTAGAGATTTGTCATTGTTTTTTCTTCAAAAGCGGAAGTGCAATCTCTAGCAACAATGCATGCTTTTGTCCGCTGATGATATTGGCCTTGATTCTTATCGGGACTACCCTATTGTCAACATCCTCTCTCACTTGAAAAAACACACACTAACTCACACAAACCACACAAACATCCAGAAAACAGATGATGGGAAAGTAGGAGGAAGCGCAAATCTCTTTTTTTCTTCTTTTCTTTGCTTTGCAGCATGATTTTTGTAGCAAAGCAGTCTAGAAATGTATGCCCACACATAAACTGTGGGATGTCACTTCCTGTTATGCATATTGTCAAACCATCAGCTTCCTGTTTGTGAGCTGTTAGATCAGAGCGGTGAAGGCTGTGGCTACACCCACCCATCGTGCAGGAAAAGCAGTAAAACGGTTGCTTTTACTTTAAACCCTCAGTTCCTCCACGACATGATATACACAGTCAATCAATGTGTGATTGAAATTTGGAAGCAATTAATGGTTCAGCAGCCGAGCATGTGATGTCATGCAGGAATGCTTTTCAGGTGTACACCTTTTTCCTGCAAACTTGTTCAGAAAATTAAGCTAAGCAGATTATGCAAGCTCAATAACCTAACATGCACCTAAGCTGCACGGTCTTCAATAAAAAGTTTAGCCAGTGGCTATTTTGAATTATTGAGGCTTATCATCATGACTGATCTCAGAGTTTACTCGTGTATGAAAAAAATGCCTACAGACAAGTCTAAACCTGCTGCAGACAGACCTGAAAGACACTCACATCAGAGGAGGAGAGGAGAAAAGATAAAAATTAACTGCAAACTGAGCTGTGCAGGACAAAACCAAACAGAAACAGATAAGGTTGAGATAGACAGAGGATAAAAAAAACATATGCCACACACTCTCATGTTGTCCACTTGAACGTTAGGATCAACTGATCATTTCGTGGAACACAGAACATATTTTGTGTCATGAGACTGTTTAACGACTCGTCCATTTAGAAGAAACGCGGTCTCCATGCAAATCAGAAATAACTGTCGACTGTGTCAACAGTAAATACAGGGTGTGCTGTGTCATTTAACCCTCTCAAGGTAAACCCGCCTTCTGACAAGAAATACGCTTATTTATACAATATGTTTTGTAATTTCCTTAATGCATAGAGTGAAGTCGCAAAGCGTCGTCCTAAAACTGACAATGATTTCGAAAAATGTATTTGTCCAACCAACAATTAAAACTCAAAGATATTCAATAATGTGGAATTTTATTAAAGCAACTAGATCTTAAATAATTGAGCTGTCAGTTGATGTGGTTAAAATAAGCTAAAATAAGCTAATCAAACCACAAATAAAAAGATAAAGCAATCATATTTGCTGATAAGACCTCCACAGATATTAAGATCATTTTAAGTTTATTTTCATCCATTGTGTTTTACCTAATGATGTAAACATGGGTAGTGCTGCTAATGAAACTAAGGTATATTGAATAGTTTAAATAGCAGTTTACAAATCAAACACTATTTGTTTAAGCACCATTTACAAAAAAATGTCAGCAGTGCAGCCTATGTTTTGTTTCTGTGCTACCAGGCATTAAACTTACAACATCCCAATGCACTCAACAGTCAACACATTTCCTCTGCCTGCACTATAGCAGGAAGCTAAGAACTATTTAAAAAATCAACAATGGCTTGAACTAAGAAGAGAGCTTGCAACTGATGCAGAAAGAGGGTTAAAATGTGATTGTGGGGAGAGGATGATGATTATCAAACCACCGGGGCATTAATACCAGGCAGGGCACATTGTTGGAGAGAACCCATTAGAGCTCTCAGCGCCTCTCATTAGAGAACCATTACTGACAACTACTTTAACTTCACAGACCACCCATGGCACCTCTAAATGGCAAGAACAAATGGATTCGACGAGAATCGACTGTTCCCCTCTGCCTCTATCGTTTCTTTGCCTGTACAAACAATGCAACAGTGTGCCAGCCAGGCTCAGCCGGGGCCTCTGAGGCACACAAAGAGTGTGCGCAGAGTTCCCCAAATCCGCCAACAGAACAAAGGAGCAGCAACGTATGAAAGGATCAGTGAGTCAGACGGTCACTGTTCTCTAAAGCGATTAATACTGACGCAAGTCAAGGGCACCAATTAATGTTGCAAGGCTACCCAAGCCAAAGGGATGCAAGAGGAATGCTCAGGAACAAGAGGCTTTCTGTCAGAATCCAGAGGCATTCATGCAAATACATGAACTAACTGAATAATAATAATAAAAAACTTGAATAAAAGTATTGTACTACAGGCTAGAACAATATTACAGCTGTATTTGTTGAGATAAGTCAGAGGTCCAATCCACTCAAAGGCAGGATTAATAAATAAATGTAAAAATGAGTCATGGATGTCGGTATGTTCCCTCCATGCTGACACTGCTGGAGTTAACCGCCTGCACTCACACCTGTTGCTCTGCCTTAAATGAAACACAATACTGGGGATGTTCTCTCTGAGGAAAAAGCTGTTAAACTGTGAAGGATTGCAGCGTTGAAATGATAAGATGTAAATATGGCACTAAAGTGTTGAAGAGGGAAACAGCTACAGTGAAAATGGTTTAATCTGCACATACATGTTTGTTTAAGCTCAATTTATTGTGCAAACAAGTTCTGATTTGGATCATGTATTGCAGCATCTTAACTACTCTTTTTTTTGTAATATATTATTATATGTACCAAGGAAGCTTGTGTTTTTGGCAGTGTATGTGTGGCATTGTATAAGGGCAGATTTGGATGAAAGATTCTTGGGATATAGGGATATAGATTATGGCCCAAGAGGAAATTATGAGACTGAATTGGAATCCAAATTCATGATAACATCACAATAATAATATTAAAATAAATTATTAACAATATAGGGTGTATTAACTAGTGTATTTATTATTTGCACTCACTAACTTGGAATGTTCCATCATAGCAAATAAACACAGGGACAAACAAACCTAATATTTACATATAATGTAAACAGGTCACGTATATATAGATATACAGTCTTTTGTGAAGTCTCGGTGTTCACTGATTATATAAATATGTAATTATTTCCTTGATTGTGTTATCAGTGCAGGTATTTGGTATAAATAAATATGCACACCGCTGACAACAGTGATAGTACAGATGGCAGAGCAGTAAACAAGGCCAGATGGAGGAGCCAAGTCAGCTTTCACAACATTTTAGTTCGTAAGAATTCATTTTAAATTCGTTTTCTTTCGCCTCATAAACCACCACATAGTTTCAGACCACATAATTAACGTCTCATGTAAAAAACAGTCCAGTAAACACGTTAAATGCGGGTTTCAGACTAACTATAAAGTCTTTCCTGGACTCGTTCACTCACCTATCCCGTCTTCCGATTTTAACACCATGCTGTCGGCGACACGCAGGTCCGCTCCACAAAGTTTAAGAAGCGTTGAAACTTACGCTAATAACGCGGCAGTTACAGTTATCTACGGACAAATATTCACTTGTTTTAGTTTTTTGGTTACTCGAAGATAGTAACTCCGGGAGCAGTTTGTTCTGAAGGTGAAGGGTGGGCCAGTCGACAGCTCGAAGGAGTGGTCTGAAGAGACGAAGGAGGTCTTTAAAAGCAACCTTTCCTGTTCTCTGTCAAAACATGCGCAGTGCACACACAAGCAGCTTCCGGGCATACATTTCAAAATAAAACAATCAAAAACAAGTTTCCTGAATGTTTGACGTTTGTATGTGTTTGACAGGAACCACAAAAAACATAGTCAGTATTTGGGCTGCAATGATTGTTTGATTACTCTATGATTTATCACAAATGAATTGTCAACTATTTTGATAATCAAATCTATTTGAATGTTGTGGTTTTTTTAATAATCAAAACAAGTGCTCTGATTTTTCTGCTTCTTAAATGTGAATATTTTATAGTTCCTTCACTCCACATAATAAAGGAATCATTAACATTAGTCATTTTGGTTTGTCGACAAAACAAGACAACAGATTAATGATCGATTATGAAAATAATCGTTAGTTGCAGCCCTGGTCAGAATAGAATAGAATAGAATAGAATAGAATAGAATAGAATAGAATAGAAAGCCTTATGCAGTGGATACACAAGCCTACAAAAGCCATCCATGTGCACTGCTACCATATCCAACAAGACGTTTATTAGTTGAAGTATATATTAAAATGTCCTCATATTAATTTACATCCACTAAAATAATTCATTGATGAATGAATTATTGCAATAATGACCCATAGAATGTTGAGTAAATTGGCAAAAACACCAAAACGTTTTAAGTAACAGAAGGATGTATGTTTTAAAATATGACTGCACTGTAGTTTAAACCCTCAGGGGGAGAAAAAGACTAAAATACTAAAATAAAATATTCAGGTGGCCCTTGATTTGTATTTAATTGCATTAGATTTCGACTATAAATGAAGCATAAGGCATTTATTACAGTGTACGCAATTAATATAAAGCATTAAACAAATATTTTAGGCTTATTTTGAAAGACAACGCGTTATATATCTGGTGCAGGTTCGCTGACTTGACTGCTGCTGCTGTGGCTGAAGGTGCAGCAAATGGTGATGACGCATTTTCATCCTGTTCTTTGGTCTCTCTCTCCCTCCCTCCCTCACACACACACCCACACACGCACACACGCACACACTGCTGTTGTGACAGGGCTAAGTAGAGGCAGGGAGGGAGGTGTGATTGACACACTCACAGATTCAGTTCTTTTTGCCTATCTTGTTTAATTCACCACATCCTCCGAAAGCAGACGTGAAACTTGTCCATGTGAAGTCAGATGTTTTACCTCAGAAATGGTGTACAGCACAAAAGCAGCAGCTGTCTGTGGCAGGGACAACCCATAATACTCTCACACACCTGTTGAACACCCAAATGTGCTTTCACGCCGATTGTGACGCAACTGTAAGACGCTCGTCAGCGTCAACACAGCTGCAAACACGTTCACTTGCATGTGTCATTGATGGCAAAACTGGTTCCGCCAAATATGGGTGACACTCAGAAATGTGTTTTATAAGTTCCAGTTACCAGCATCCTCTCATACTTATGCCTATAGGTCGTAGCAGTAGGGAGACATTTCCTCTGCTGCATTTTTTAAAAGGAAAAGTTTGAGCGTAGACAGATGAGCTACTAGGCTTTCCAAGTTCTTGTTAAAAGCGAATAAATCATCAGCCTGCTGTTTGTACTACACCTGCAGAACTGTGCTGCTGTCAGACAGGAGAGGGCCAAGAGGATCGTTGCATTCAAAGCCAATCACAGAAAACTGCAGGTATAGAGAGAAAACAGCTCATCTCTACATGTGTTGTGCAGCCACTAGCACAGGAATCAAGACAGAAAAGAAACTGGTATTCACCGCTCGTATAAATACGACAGAGCGTCTTTAAGAATCCCACTAGCCACTTCATTTAAGAAGCTTGTCTTCAGGCTGTGGCACATGAATGGCTCAGTTGTGTGGCCCAAACTCAACAAACGACAATGTGAGCCTTTGTGAAGTGAACTCACACGCACACACAGAGATTCAATTCATTGTTACAGGTTCATATGCCCCCACCCCCCCACCCCCCGTCTGACCCAGAGATCATGAACTGATATCAACACACAAAAGTTATTGTCTGTGACTTCCTTTACTGCACAAAGACGCACGTGACAAATGTGACGTTAATCGGTAATGGTTAAATAATTGGACGAAAGTTGAACTGAAACGGGAAGCGTTGAAACCAGAATGTAAGGTAGGAGGTGTCAGATGTTACAAATACATGCATCAGCACCTTCCTTCCTTATCCAAGAACTATATATAGAGATGCTATTATTTCCTGCATTGTTCCCCTCAGGGCATCGCTCTGTCTGCAAATGAATTAATTTGATTAATTTGATTAAAACATCAAATTAAGTTCTCTTGAAGATTTGCACTCATAAAGCAGGTTTGCACTACAACGTCTTTAAAGTTAGCTGATTATTTTCTTAATCGTTTCCTTAGTTTCCTGATTAATCGAGTAATTGTTTGGTCCTGAAAATGTCAGAAAATGTAGTTCAATGTTCTTAAAACCTGGAAATGATTCAGTTTAATGATTTCTTTGTTATATGGAGCAAAGAAACCATCAAAAAACTGTTTATCGATTATCAAAGGAGTTGAGGATTCATTTGGTAATCGTGTGTCAGCCCTACTAATAACCCTAATTATCTTCAACTCATCATGGTGATTCTGTCACATTTAGGACAACACCCTCTGGACTCAAAGTGAACTGATGAGGATCTGTAAAGTCAGTGTGAATGACCCTTAAAGTTGCCTGAAGTGATTTCTTGAGTGGTTAATGCAGCACGTGCCTGGGGCCAAACACTGAAGTGATTACTCATCGGTCATTGTTCGTGCACCGCATGGTCATTCAGGAAACAATGTGGTTCTGTCCTCAAACTGTCAGTGACAAAACTCTGAGGTTGAAGGAGTGAAGTTTATGTACTCGAAGGCACCGTCAGAAAAGAACCTGGAACCACTCTCTAATAAGAGGAGATGCAAAGAGTGACCCCTGCTGATCATTTGCAATGATTGCAGTCCCAGAAAAAATGCAGGGAATTCATCCATTCATTCATTCATTCACTATCTACCAATGCATCCTCCACATGCGGGCTGCAGGGGGCAGGAGCCAAGCCCAGGTTACACATGACAGGTCACCTGTCCATCGCAGCACCAACATACAGAGGCAAACCATTCACTCTCACATTCACACCATTCACACAATTTAACCTCTGCATGTTTTTGGACGGTGGGAGGAAACCAGAGTATCCAGAGAAAACTCCACAGGTGACCCTCGTTCTGAGTGCTAGCCAATACACCGCTGTGTGACCCTCATGCATTTAATTTAAATTTTTCTTCACATGGGGATCCCAATCAACAATGGGCGAAAGGGCCCAGTCAAAACAACCATTCACACTCACATTCACGGCAACATTCAGGTACAATTTTAAGTTTCTCCAAAAGTCATCATAAAACGAAAGAAATCTACAAGTACAGTTGCTGATTCAATGACCTTTGTCGAACTAGGAGAATCTACGCAGACAAAAAAAAGTCTCTCCAATCGTCCTGTCTTTGAGGTGTGGGAGAAACCTGCAAAAAATCAACACAGACACAAGGTGCCAAACATGAAAACTCTGCAAAGGCCGAACCAGGATTCAAGCCAACAACCTTCCCTCTGTGATGTGCTGACCTCTGTACCACTTTGACACAGAGGGACATTTATCAGGATTACATATTAGGACATATAGGGACATATTAGGATTACATAGTAGGACATACAGTACAGGTACATTTATCAGGATTTTAAATTACATTAGAAGCCGATTTATTTAGTTAATGTCACAAAATATGAACGTAAATGAATGTAAAAATATCAGCGTATACAGTACTGTAACTGTGGAAGGGGAAGAAAAACTAAATATCTTTTTTAGCTTTGTTGAAATGTATATTTTAACATGTTTCATGTGTTTCATCTTTTTTCCCCTTTTCCTCTTCTTAGTTTAATTTATTTGATCTCTTCTTGTAACAGCTCTTTTTTTAAAAAAAATGAATACTTTTAATTTGTTTGTACACATGAAAGGGTAAATAAAAATACACTTCAATTACACCATCACAAATACTGTATATTTCCACACTGATGACATGGTGTTTTTTTATCTCTACCAGACATACAAACAACATTCGACGCCATAAGCCCATAGAGGCATATTGAGAAATAGGATATGCCTATGTCGTAGGTGTTCTTTTGTAAATGGTGTGGCCGGAGTTTTATTGCTCCACGCATGACTCATTTTGCGCCACCTGATACCGAAGCCACGCTGCTCTCCCACTACAGGTGCAGGTGTCGGTAAATGAGACCTTTGGATCTATCCATCCTATAAGTTTCTTAGCAAGGTGGGAGTGTGCACTTGTGCTGGCGTGACTCATGTCGTATGAGAATATATCTCGCTTCCGTCAGGACACTTTTCCCGTGTTCGAAAATAATGTACTTAATAATATGCCACTTAAATTTGCAATCTTCAAGTATAGCATGATAAAGCTAAAGCCCTTTATATCACTTGTGCTTAAACAATCACACACACACGTATAAAACACAGCTGTCAGAGGCTGTGACTTCAGTTTCAGGGGGAGGCTGTGAAATGCAGAGAGCACCTGATGAAGACAGACAGCTGAGTGCCTGACACGTCACTCTTCCTCAGGGCCGGCTCACAGTGTTTGGCACTGCATGGATTAGCTGCACTATCACTCCCTTGAGAGGCGACACGCTGACGGAGCAATCGTTCATCTGCTATTTATTTATTATGCATCAGTATGACTAAGAAGCGGGCTTCAGCAATGTCAAAATTAAAAATGCCGCTGTTCGTGCACGGAGTTGTGAAAGCTGGCGGGGCCAAAATGTGCTCCAAATTGTAGAGTAATAAAAAAAAAAAAAGAAAAGAATTGGCAGTACAGTTTATCATACACACTCAGAACAGGTGGACCACTTTATTGGCTACACCTGTTCAGCTGTTAATGCAAATGATCTAATCCTCATCGTCATCATTCAGGCATGAATACACGGTGAAGATGACTCACTGAAGTTTAAACCAAGCATCGGAATGGAGAAGAAAGGTGATCTGAGTTAAGTTTAAGTTGTTGGCATGACGGGCTGGTATCTGTATTTCAGAGACTGGGTTTTTCAAGCACAACCATCTCTTCAAGGTTTACAGAGAATTTCATATCATATCAGTGTGTCCTGAGCTGGTCATCTCCATGCCAGTGAGCCCAGGACCATCCTCCGCTCACCTGCCTCACCACACGTGACTGTGCTGACATTAGGGCTGTGCAACTAATTGCAAAATGAATCGAAATGGCAATGAATCAGATCGCAAACACAATATTTGTCAGAATAATTCGCAGACTGTATGTGTCCGTACCGTGCAGCACTCGGTGACGTGATCAGCCAAGCTGACTCACTATCACTGCCCGTCATAGGTGTCAGCTTGTGTCCTGACTTAAGCTGAGGACACACTACAATGTATTTTGGCCCGATTTTACCCATGATTCACAGTCAGCATGGCTAGTCGTCACAGAAATCTGTTAAGTGTATCAAGGTAAGCGACCCGACCCGACCTCAGCCACGGTCAATCAAACATGTTTGAATAAAATTATCAGGAAATAGCATCAGAATAAGACAGGAAGTAGCGGGAATGTTCAAAACAACAATGGCAATGTGTGTTATAAACTGTTGCTCTCGTACTCGTGAGAGTTCAATGTGTTGAGTTGGTTTGACAAATCATGAAGTCTGGGACCCCTTAAAAGTCTTTTCAAAATCAGTTACGACTGTGAAAGTTGTGTAGCGTGTCCGCAGCTTATGAGGATACATTTGTCACGTTAAGTGACACACTGATCGTGAAAATTTAAAGATGGAAAGGGCAGGCACACAACACTGCCGAATAAATGTTTTTACATCCATAGGAATTAGAATACAACACAGACTTGTATCCAAAATGATTTACGCCGTGTACGGGAAATAAGATGAGGTCAGCCTGACTTGTGTGTGAGACAGAATGTGTCTATAATCTAATCGTGATGTAATG